>NC_061489.1:24061296-24361296 GCF_022539355.2 Hippoglossus stenolepis | reverse complement strand
TGCCGCCTCTTTTTCCTCCTCCTGGTGAAACACGCTGACCTTGATTGATTGTTGGGAAACAGCGGTAATGTTGCGGCGCTGGAATGCCCATTACGGCAAGATTCTCGCACCCCTACGAAATTCCAGCGCACCGGTGAGTCGAGGCGTCACAGGCGGACCTGAGATACGCCTGGAATCTGCATTAATTCATGTTTAAAAGCACAGGGAGGACTTGTTGCTCACTGTTTAGAGAAAGATCTTCCACGAACCAGTTGCATCTGTTTCTCTTCCTTCATTTTCTTTTTCTCAGCGCTGCTCTTTGCCGAGTCTGTTTAAGGGCAGCAGAGCAAACATGGCCCCTTTCATGTTCGGGCTTTCAGGCCTCTGTCCTTCCATCCCATAAAGGTTGATGACACTTCATGCACTGCTGGCTCACATGAGAGGAGGCCCTGGTGTGTGGTGCTACGGTGCAATCAGCAGATGCTGTGGCTGAGAAGCTGTGGACGGTGAAACCTCCCCTGCGCTGAGTTCACCCACCTTTTTATTGGTTAATTTCTACATCCCCTGGGTTTTCTTTCCTCTAATTTGCTCAATCTGTTATTATTCTCTCTTCTACATCTGCAAATAAACAAACTAAGCCTCTCTGTGATGAATGGGAATGTCCATGATCCCTCTGTCTGGTGTTAATTAGCACTCCGGGGCCGAGGTTGACCATGACGTGATACTTGGTCTGATGTCATGGAGTCCAGCGACCTCGCAGGTCAGACGCCACATTGCACGGTGTGGCTTTGATGCTCAGAAATGTTGAGTCATTTGTTACGGCCCCCGGGTGGCAGTGGATATCATCTTCCCTCGTGTCCCGCGCACGTTTGTTCTCCGGAGGGTCGATGTCAGACCGTTACCTTGTGTTTGGCTCTGCCAGGCTGCAGAAGTGTGATTCGTCTGAAACCGACACCTGATTTTTCTGCATCTGAGTGAGAACAACAGGGCGACCGTCGTCACAACAGAGCTGGGGAACAGTTTCTTCATGGTCTTGTAGCGTTACCCTGTAGTTGAATGTTTCTGTTGACACATTCAAAACATGCAAAACATGAATGTTCTGAAAATTACACTTTTCCACACAGGAAATGTTTGGAGGAATAATGGAAACTTCCTTCCTTCCATCGAAATACAAAGGATAATGGACAAAGTGTCCAACGATAACGCCCAACACTGTAAAACTACACTCTACATTAGATACATATATGGAATCAGGCGGAAATGTTTCCAAGGGACCCAAAAAAGGGATGAACCTGGCTGTAGTTCAATGCTTTATAAAGTTAATTAAGTTTGCTGCTGGTCAGTGGTGATGGAACTTCGTGGATATCGGCAAATTGATGAAATTGTTTTCTTAAATTTGCCGTGCGTTGAGCTCTCTCTGCCACCGTGCTTCTGTCCGTATTCCTTGAGGTGTAAAGTGTGCGCACATTTTCTGCAGGAAATATGCGCCATGTTTTTTTGTTGTTGGAAACGCTCGACTCTGCGCTGCCCTCTAGTGGATGTATTGATTCACCACCGTGCCATCGTAAAGGACGAATGGGAAGTATGTAGGAAGCGACGGTTACGCCGTTTTAAATGGACGTATCTCTTCGTACGTAAAAAGGCAGCATAAACGAGAATTTTATGAATCTGAATCTTTATTGTTGAGGATCCGTGAGATGTCTCAGACACACACATGCACTTATTTACCCTCCTCTGGCCTGTGTATGTGCACGCTCACATTTCTCGGTCTATTCTTGTATGGGAGCGTTTCACTCTCCTTCCGTCAGCTGCCTCCCGCTGAACCACAAAACCCCCGCGATTCACTCCACAAACGAGCCAGCACATATTCCGCTCGCAAGCTATTTGCAACATTTTTTATTCAGGTGTCGGCGGTGACAGCATCACCGTCTTTCGCTGGAAACTGGGCTCCAGCGTGTGTCAGGGAGCAAGCACGAGCATGTGCGAGGCAGCGGATCAGCGTGCCAGTCAACTGATGTGTCAGCCGCACAGAAAAAGGAATAAAAAACAATTTGAAATGAAAACAAAGAAGAAGCGGAGTCGGGCCCGCCACGTAGGACTAAGGTTACACATCAGACGAGATGACTGACTGAAACATGGCATTTACGTTTGACTGTGACATCTCAGTTTTTTGTGTTGTTATCAACGCAGGAGCAGGAATCTCGCCCACAGTTATCAAACCTTTGCCAGCCTATGGTTGGTAGCAGGCAGGCATGTTTCACCAGGGAGAAGCTCTTAGAAAAACACAGTGACTAACGCAAGAGTTCAGGGACACAGACATAATAAACTATAAATACTTTGTCTGTCTTTCAGTCCTGAGTGTGATGTGTTTCTGCACGAATTCCTGACTCCTCACCGGGATTAGAACTTCTGGAGACTTGGCGTGAAGAAAGGTCACTGACACACGGCAGCGAGGAGAACACACCTTTTCCATAATCACTGTTTACAGACAAGGTGGACGACGGACACGATGACGGAGATGTTGTCACGCGGGGCATCGGGCTGAAGGTCTGAGGAGGGATGAGGAGAGACAGCGACAACAGCAGTGGTGATATTACTTTTACTTTATTAGTATTAAAGCAGAAATATAGTTGGCTTTATATGGAGTGAGGGTTTGGCCCAATTACTCCCGAAAGTATTCATTTTATTTTCATGTTGAAAGGCTTGAGTGCAACATGAGTAGCTGCTCTTGCTTTTGCACGATAATGCAAAACGTGAGGGCAAAATATGATTTTTAAATACCCCAGAAATTTCAAAACATGTCAGATTACATGCACATACTGCCAAACCTGAATTCTGATGCTGAAGGTTATGGCATAAAATGCAAATAAGGTAAAGAAACAAGTTTGAAAGTGGACTTAGTGAGAGAGGTATGTTCTCTCCAGTTGGATTATTTGTTTAATTGTCCACAGGATTACGCAAAAACCTCTGACCCTATGTCCACCTGGTGTTGGGATGAGTCCTGGTCTTTTACGGACAATTGTGTTTGGGATTATTCGGCCTTGATGGAGATACTGAGTGGGATTTACGTTACCTCCACCAAGGAAGTTGTTTGTTGTTTGGTTTGTCGGTTTTTTAGCAGGATTATGCAGAAACTACTGGAAGGATTTCAACAAAACTTTATGACACTTACATTTCTTGGGGAATAATTCAGGAATCTTGATGAAGAGCATCAGACATATTTCAGGAACTGATATCTATTAGTTTGTGCCATTTGGTGCACTTGATTAAATTAAACTGTTCTTCACACAACAAGTAAACACGTAGCACATGTTCTCTGGTGGCTTCTAGCATCAGCAGGAGCCAACAGGGACCACTTGGCCTTCTTGGCTTGTCAGCTCTCGGTGCTCCTCACTCTCCGGCTCAGTGTTGTGGAATGAGAACGGAGGTAAAGTTGAGAGTTTGCAGCATATATCAACCATGAGCCGCGGAGTTAACCTCGGGTGCACAGAGCTCGTGCCGTCTGCGGGCCCTTTGATGTGACAGCTCCACCGACCGAGGGAGTGTCAAAAATCTCCAGGACGACCCTGCGGCCGTTCCCCGCGACGCTCTCGATGATAATTTGTGTGAATTAGGTGAAGTTCAGGTATGGGCTGCATTAGCTGTTTCTGCGAGCTAACGCAAAACTCCGGACATCAAAGAGAGCGGTGAGGACATCAGACTCAGCGTCATCCAAACAAACTCAGAGTTTCTACATTTCATCCACAAGCGCAGGAGTGAGCGCAGGATCACTACAGAAATATGTTAATATTTTCTTTAGCAAAAGTCAAATATTTAAACCATCCCCACCCCCCTTTTTTTTTATATGACAGCTAAAGTGTCAGTAAAGATAAATGAAGGAATTCTGTTTGACAGTCTCTCACTTTCTGGGTCAGATTCTGTCCCGATGCAGCGAGAGCGACGAACAATGAGGCGGTAATGTGGACGGCAAAATATTTTGAATGTCAGATCTGTTTTGTCAGAGCTGGACGGTCGGCTGCAGAAAGGAATGATTCTGAATTATGGGTTAAAGATGGAGATCACACTGAATTTGTTGTGGTGAAGAATAAAAGGAACCAGCTGAAGACGTGTGGAAGAATGAAAGGATATAATAAGAGGTGCAGAGTCATCAGGCTGAGATATAAGAGAATTTAGTGTTGCCGATATGAGCTTCTCACAGACATATCGCTATCAAAATATGTGTTTGCCGATATGAAAACTTTAATTTACAGACTAAACTGTACATTTTATGGGGGGAAAAAAAGTATTTTCTTAATTGAAGTTCTATATATGTGGTTTTAATTGTGATATTTATAATAAAATTCACGGTTAAACTGTAAAATATAAAGCCTCCCTTACATTTCTTTGTAATGTGTTTGATAACGACATTTGATAACAAGAATTTATTAAACATTTGTTATGGAACTGAAATATCCAGATCAAACATTTCCATCTTCTGCTTTTGTAATTTTACCGCATTGCAATTTACAGTTTCTCTTTCACCCAATAAATCTATAGAATTGTAAAACCTGCAGTAACATTAGTTTCAGGTTGCACCTTTAACAGTCTTTCTGTTTGGTTCGGTTCATCACTCTCTCTCCCTCCAGCCGCTCTACAAGGACGTTTTTAAAAGCTCATATTTTAAGAAAATGCAGCTCAAAATGCAGTAAATCAGGGAAAAGATCAAACCGAGCACAGAGTCAAACAGATAATGAAACCGAGGAGCAGAAACAAATCATGAAATAATCTCAGAAGGTGTTTCTCTTCTCTCCCCCCCTCCAGTTAGAAAGAACAGGTGATAGAGCTGCTGATTTAAAACCTCTTGACTGGTGCTGCACCAATTAGTTTGCTGCACATTTACATGTGTCTGGAGCTCACGGACACTCGTAGATCATCGCTGCTCAAGTGGGAGCCGTTTGGCCTGGAGCAGCGTGAATGAATTACAACAGTTTCCAGCTCGTACACGGAGGCCCCCGTGTTCCGAGGATGAATCAAGTTCCTGCGGCGCCCGACTGTCCATCTTAACAAATCACCTCGTGCTCAGCGATAAAAAAATCATACACCTCTGCAAACAAGAAGTAGGTGAGACGTCACCGGCAGCATGGATTTGATTTGAGCATAAGAAGAAACAGCTTTTCTTTATGTTAAGAAACAAATACTGAAAGATATCCAGTCTGAGATTAAAGTCATTTCCCTCAGTTCTGAAGAATAATTGAGAATTTATGTAATTTAGGGATTTTCATGACCGTTAGATTATGGATGAATGGATAAATGGATAAATGGATGGATGGATTGATGGATTGATGGATTATTGGATTGATGGATTGATGGATTGATGGATTGATAGATAGATGTACTAAAGTGGTGGAACAACAGACCAACACTGTCATTCATTAGAGCAGCTACAAAACAATAAATAAACATTTGAATAGTTTTACTATATCTGAGCTCAGGTGCAGATTGTGTGTGTTTGTGTGGGTGTGTGTGTGTGTGTGTGTTTGTGTGTGTGCACCATAATATGACCTGCCCCCTGATTGGTTGCAAAGCTTTAGCAGCAGGTTGTCAGAGTTGAAGATTCACGTCATGAGCTTGAAAATGGGAAAGAATGAAAAATGCTGTCGGTGATTCTGCCCCGAAAAATAATAAAGTACCACTTTTCAAAAGATGCACTTTCATGTCTGCAGATGGATTCCTAACGCTGGGTGTTCTTCTCAAATCAGACTCTCCGTTGATCAAAAACTCAAACTGGCTCTTGGTGGGGTGCAGCACCGTGACCTCTGCATTATCGTCTCACCCTCACTCTCCAGGACTCACTAATCAAAGGGTGATGTTGAGAGGAAGCCTGAAGACATGACGGCAGATAGACAAACACTGCGACCCTCTTTGAACCAAACATCCTGCCCTTCACAAACCAAGTGGTCTTTGTCCTGGGTTTTTTTTTTTCTTTCCTCCTCCACACTATTTGCTAATGAGGACTTGGGGTCAGTGTAATTGTTGCAGGAAACACCGCACTGATCAGAGGTGCAATTTGAGGGAAAATGAGGTTCTGTCGGATGACCTCATCCCTTTGGTTGGGCAGGCCGAGGCCCGAGGCTTTTCTGATTTGTCTTCTTGGGTCAGCAGCACCACATATGTGAGGTGTGTGTGTGTGTCTGTGTGTGTGTGTGTGTGTGAGACTCCAGTGAAGTCATGAAGATGGGTCTGGGTGAGGAGCTGAGATGATTAGACCACCTACACATGATTCATCGCCCAGTCGACTGAGAAGACTTAGTCCGTTTTCAGGAATTCGGCTCGTCAGTCTTATCAAAGATCTCAGGAGCGGCGATTAGGGACCTTTGATTAAACAGGAACGCCGCTTGATTCAATTGCAGTTAATTAAGTATGAGTTAATGCACACATCATCCGTGTTGTCTGTAAAGACCGGCAATTTGAAACCTCCAACCTAAAGCTAGAAATCAGAGAAGAGCGGGAACTATAGCTGTGTGCAGCCTTTGATATCGATGTGTAAGTGAGGAAACTATTTACGTGAGTAACTGTAGAACATGAGGCTCATTGATGACCTGTGGTCCAGATGAGATCGCAGGAATGTTTAACCCGTCGTCAATATGTTGAAAACCCTGTGGCCTGATTGATTCAGTGATTAGAACAAACAAGGCTGTGATGTGGTGAGAAGAGTCGCAAAATGTTGTTATGTGCGTGAGGAGCAATGATGCAAGAAGCAGATAGAACGGAGGTAAAAAGCTGGAAACTCAAACCAAGTTCAAGCCACAGGACACACTGCAGGATGTTGCATCAGGAGAAACTCCCCTCAAACTACGTTTTAATCACAAAAACATATCCAGTCCGGTGATCCCCCCCGCTCTTCTGTGTCATCCTCCTACAGTTATAGAGGATCCAGAGCTGCTCGGGCTGCATTTTTCTGTCCGAACTCATCCAAGCCCATGGGTGGATCACTGTCCCTCACACACACATGGTTGTTGCTTGATTACAGATGTGCAGTGTTAAAAACCCAGCAGCACCTCACCGCTACATGTAGCTTCACCACCTTCCAGTCATGTTCAGGGGACTGATACGAGTGTGTGATTGAATTTAAGGCTGCTGGGCCTTGGACAAAGTGTGTGCTCTGCTCAAGCTGACTCACGATCTTATTGCATCAGAATACCTGAAGGGAACATCTGTAATTGATCAGGCTGTTCTCACCCAGATTTCGTAGGAATGACTACTAAAAGCAATGCACTAGAATTCGTATGAATTCCACTTAATCGTGAGTCAGGAGGCTCGGGGACACGTTAACCTATGAGCTTCTCTCTCTCCGGGAAAACCCAAAAACATGGGGGACGTTCATTTTATTCTTTATGGGAAATTAAATATTTTCCTCATTTAAATGTGTTGTTGATCAAATTTGAAGCAGAAAATGTTATTTTTATTTTCATGATCTTCCTTCAGATGGTGTGTATGTTCTTTTGTTGGTTAGTTTTCTTTTATCAGATTTCTATTGTTGTTATGGTTGTTGCTACGGACGCTTCCCTCGCTGCCACCATTTGATTAACGTTGGACAGAAATTGAAGAAAATGATGAAACAAGCAAACTGAAAACTCGGCTGCAGAGATGTGCACAACCTGTGAAACTTTGGACGGAACAATGACAAATGTTACGTAAGCTGCTTATTCTCTGATGTCTGCACGAAGGATTTATCATATCCACCGTTCAGATAGATGCTTTGTCATCGTTTTCTGAAATTGCACGTTCAGCTGTTCAGTCTCGCCTCATTTCCCCCAGTTTGCAGCAAAGAGTTGTCGATTTGCGTAACACGACTGACAGTGCAGGAAGCAATCACGAGCCATTAAATAGCATTAATTTGGTTGCTGGTGGCTTGAATGCAGAGTTAAGTAATGATCCCGTCGGCCCACTGAGAAGTCCACTGCAGTACAAAGGACTCAATTAGCTGCTGGGATAAGTGCAGCTCTATTAGCAACAGCAGAGGATTGAGTTCATGGAGAAAAACACATTTAGCCGTAAAAAAAACACTTGAATCTGACTCTGCGTGAAAGAGGGCGACTACGGTAAATACAACACAAAAACAAGCAGTGTGAGCTTCTGAAAGAATCCCTCGTCCACTTACTTCCCATGGAACAGCGTGCGCTAGTTCTCCTTTAATCTTATCACATCTTTGATCCACCCACCTATCGGGGAAATTAAAGGCCCTCACTCACAAATTCTCCATTAGCTGGGAAATGTGTGCACTGGCCTGGTTGTCCTCGCCAAACCTCCACGTTTACCAGCTGTGGCCGAGCCGAGGAACAGGACCAGACGACGGGAACGCCCAGTCTGACTCCAGGTCAGGGGCTGGGTTTAGAATCTGGCATCTTTTGATCTCGGTATCTTCCTCTTGACAAACACAGTTTTATATCAAGCAAAGGAAAGAGTTTATTTGATCATTTAAAGAGACGACACGCAACGAGGATCAGAGGCCAGATCTGCAGGCAGGATGTTGGGATTGTGCGATTGTATTCAAGCCAACAGAGGCAAATGCATTCTTGTAAAGATCGTTTTTAATGGGATTTCTGCTCGTGCAGACTGATAAGAGATGGGAATGATCTGTGACAAAGATCCATATCCTCCAGAGCTCAAAGACACTTCAACAAGACACAAAGCGGATGATTGTGTCACAACAATCTTATCAGCAGCCCAGTGTTCCTCCTCTCGTGTACATCTAAGATTTAAAATACCAGAAAACAAGACTGTAAGTGCAACACTTTCTAGTTTATTATAAAAAGAAATTTGCTCTGCTCAAAAAATAACCCAGAGGTAAATGTTTTGTCTAACAATATAAAGCAACCAGTCATTAATGTGTTGAATTGCAATTTTTCGATGTATGGAATAAATGTGCTGGTATAAGTCTACTCTATTTCTCTGTATGACTGTTTGTGTGATAGAGACTTTGATGGTGTTGTTGTATGTAAATGAAGGTTTTAGTATTTGGTGTGTTGTAGATTTAGTGTGTATCTGCAAGCAGGACTGCAGATGGAAATTAACTGATATCTAAATCTGGCATAAATCATCTCTTCTCATTTTGAGATGAAAGTTTTTGTGCATTGTTGTAAAAATTCCGCTAATTAACAGATGAAGAAACACAGATGAAAACCTCCATGGTGGAAGTAATTAACAGAATAGGAAAAAGAGATGATTTTAAAAAAGGCAGAAGTTTGAAGAGGATTTTTGTTCTAAGACGTCACAAACCACAGTTTGATCTATTTGGTCTGGTTCTGCTGCAAAAACCTGATTTCCTTCTAAATGGTGTTTATTAAAAGAGAAAATTAAGAAGTCAACCACGACTCTAAAGTCGTATTGAATGGGGGTTCGGTCTCCCAACGCATACCAACTTGGGAATCATGAAAGAAAGAAAAGCAGAGGTTGACTAACTGCATCCAGTTGATAGACACGGACATGTCAGTTTCCACTTCTCAGCGCTGAGCAAACAGAGCGAGCCGAGAGCCGCCAAAACTCTATCCCCCTTAATCTCCCAGCCTACATCACAGACCAGGAAGCAGCCAGACAACCCCCGACCCAAAGCCAAGGGCAAGCAAGAGAGCACACCTTCGACTGTGGAGAGCAAACAGGGGAGCGGGGGGGGATCTATATTTCACAAAGCGCACCGCGGCACTCAGGGTTTGGCATAAGTAAACAATAGCACTAGCAGGCCCATAATGGATGGCACCGTTCCTTTTTATACAGTAAATAGATGTCAAACAGTGGTGGAACGCTGCGACTAGATTACAAAGGATTTGCAACACCCCCCCCCCCGGATCAGTGAAGAATTCCTCGCTTTGATCTTCCACCAATTAGTCTGTGATTCCCTGTGATTACTAGAAACAACAGCTTTCTTCAGCAGCGCCTGAAAAATGATGCGTGGCCTTTAACAGTTTCCTAATTCTGTGAGGAAACAGCGACTGAGCTCTGGTTTGTGTGATGAAGAACATAAGCTGCTTTCAGACGTGCACTGAACTCTGGACATTTCCCTCGAATTTTCTGGAGGGACTGGATGTGAGAACGCAAAGGTCCGAAAAATATGATTCTGCGCTATACAGATGATATTGATTTGATATTTTCCTGGTGTTCTAAACACGTCTGACCCCGACAATCTCCTGTCACATTCTTCACATATGAAAGGAAAATATCTGGAGCTAGTTTTCTGGACATTTTCAAGTTTGAAAGCGGCTAAAGTGATGAATCGACAGATAATTCTCACCCTAATGTGCACTCGGCTTTATGGAGCTCTCTAGTTTCAAAATCCAACTGTTTAACTATTTAGAATATTCCAAATGTTTTGTATTTTAGAAATGCTCTAATCTGTATATTATCACATAAATGTTCATGGGACAAGAGGATTTTAGTTTTTAAGTCTGCAGCACGTTGCTAAATCTCATCTGAACGTGCAACAAAGAGAGGAACTGCTGTCTGTTCACTCATGAGCACCTTTGAATCATATCGTCCTTGTGCTATGATTGTGTCGTGTAAACACGACGCTCATCATCCCGTGTGAATCAGTGAGAGTGAACGCTAACCCCCACCCCCCCGCCTCCTGCAGCCGTGAGAAGCGGTGACGCGCCGGGGTTTGGCGACCTCAGCCGTCGCATGCTACGGAAGAAGATGGCAAAGATAGATGAAAGAGCGCCTGCATGTGAGGCTGCAGGAGAAGAAGACGAGATGGGGGGGTAAGTCTCCAAAACAATTCCATTACGGACGCAGTAAGTGCAGGCAATAAGGGTCTCCTCTTCTAGGTCCTCATCAAAGATCCAGGAGGCCAGAAGGGAAATAATGCGCCAGAAAGCTTGAACCAAATCGCTCTCGGGCATCAAAGCATCGTCATTATCTCACACAAATACACACAAACTCCCAGCGTCTCAGAGCAGCAGCGTAACGCTTTGATGTGCATTTATCTGGATGCTGAGAGCCGGTGTTACTGGGCCACCATGTATCAGGCTGTCGACCGAGTTACAGTACGGCTGAACAAGGCCGATACCGATAGTTTCATAATGTTTCTTTGAATGTGTCCGTGGGGAAAAAAGAGGATTTCACACCTTGTGAAGTTCTAGGAGACACATTTTGATTTTGGGAATATGGGCTATACAAATAAAAATAGATTTGACAATGAGCCAACTTGCACGATGCTTTATGCACAAGGAGCCTGAAACTTTGCAGATGGTATTTTCCTACAGTGACATGTCTGAATGTCTGAAAAAGGCCTGGACATCCCATCAGGCCTGTGGCAGCACCACATGAGAAACAATCAAGAGAAACTCTGGAGAAAACTCACGCAAACACAGGGAGAACATGCAAACTGCTGTGTTTACTGCTCACCCAGGACTTCAGGACTCTTTATCTTGTTGTCAAGATAGAATATTTATCATACTTTATAAGTTCTGTATGTTAGAGTCCAGTTCTGACAAGGACCAATATATCGGTGTAGACAGCCTGAAACCGCAGCACTCGCCTCGCCTGCATCCTTCTGTAAGAATCAGGCGACGCTTCCTCTCGGCTGAGTTTGTTTTGCCTTCGCCCTCATTCTCTTAAATGCCCATGAAGATGAGATGGCTGCGTGATAAGTGAGAAGAGAAGATACAGCGGAGGGCAAGAGGAGCAAGTGTGCCTCCTCTCCTCTTCTTGAATTTCAAAGACAGGCGGGTGTGGGCGGGTCGAGGAGGGAATGAATGGACATGAATGGACTCAGGTGATCCCTGTCACATTTTAGTTACATCACACGAGAGATGAGCAGTCATGAAAATCTACAGTCTCTCTCTCTCTCTCTCTCTCTCTCTCTCTCTCTCTCTCTCTCTATCTATCTATCTATCTCAAGTTCTTTAATAATCATGGAATTACTGAGAAGCTTTAGTGTTATCACAGCTCACTGCGTTTTGTGTGTGTTAGCATTTATATGCACTTGACGCACACACGCCATGCAGGTCTGAGCACACACACACACACACACACACCCATACACACACACACACACTGCACGTCAGCAGTGAAAATTCAGCAGATGACAGACAAAGCTCTTTTGTGCCACATTAATAAGGCTGACTTATTATTTCTTATTGGCAAATTGTTCTTTTCTCAGCATCTTCCAATAGCATCATTCACTATTTGGCCTCTAGCTTATCCAAACTGATGACTTCAGAAGTTAATGTGCTCTGGCTCCCTACAGGTAAGAAGACATGAGTTACAGTTCTACACGTCTTTCTGCCAATGACCTGCATTTGGTTTGTGAGAGATTTCAAAACAAAAAAGGACTTCATAAGGTTTACATATCAATATATTATCATTTTTGATCGACCACAGCTTGGACTAAGAGTCCAGGACTAAGGGTCCAGGCCTGAGGGTCTTGGACTGAGGGTCTTGGACTGAGGGTCTTGGACTGAGTTTGCACTATAATGAGACTCTTTTGCACTGATGATGGGAGATGTGTGAACTTGTTTTGCTTATTCACACTTTGTAATGTGTTGACAGATGTGAAGTAGCCTACTCCAGAATTTTTAGCTTCCATCAGTGTTGTGCTGGCACTTAATAAAAATGTGTTTTTTTGTTTTTCTGGGGCCGTTTTCAGACTTGAAGCCCGGAGAACGTTTGCACAATCGGGTTTGGAGTCTGCTTTTCACTTGTGAACAACGCAGCAGGAGATTGTTTACTCAAGAACAGTAAATGACGATGTGCCGTGTCCCTTTGTCAACCGATTAATAAACAGAGGAATTAAAATTCATATATGTGTCAAATTTCATCAACAATGCACAAACTCCACGTACAGCGCAGTTGTTGATCTACACTGTATTTGACTCCTTTTTTCATCGAGCTCTTTACGTCACATGCTGTGCAATTCTGTGGCTGTCAGCTCATCTTGGCACCGTTCTCCCACTGAGGCAGAATTCCTATGCATGTATTTTTGTCTTCTTTTATTTTGCTGCATTTCGTAGTGATTCGGATTGTGATATTGGGGGAGTTTGGGTTTTGTGCCAGGGGGAGGCCTAAGGGCTTGCCCTACATCATTCATTATGCCCTTGCCCATCAAATAGCACAAGCTGTACTGCGTTGGAGTCATTCCAAGAGGGCTCTTGTCATTAGCTTGCCACTTGGCGGCCAATTGCTGGAGCAAAGGAGACAAAGGCTGCAGTCCACCCCTGCATGCTCTGATTGCTCCGAGAGAGAGAGAGAGAGAGGGAGAGAGAGAGTAGGGGGAGAGAGAGAGAGAGAGAGAGAGAGAGGGTGAGAGAGAATGGGGGCCTCTTTTTTGGCATGGCGGAACACAGATTCTAGTAGCAGGGTGGTTGTTTGGTTGTTTTGGCTCAGGACATCCAGGACAGAGGTAAACGGGGTCTCTCTCTCTCTCTATCAGTCCTGTGAGTTGCCAGATGATTCATGGCCCTGCAGTTTGAAGGAGTTTCCTCATGCATGATTTGATTAGGCGGGGTAATAGTTAACATCCAACCCAAGGACAGGCAGACAAAAACAGAGAATACTTTTGTAATATATTTTTCTGTCACTTTAACTCCATTTAAAAAGAAAAAAGTACTCAAACTCTTCATAATATACCTGCCTTTGTAGTCCTGGCAGGTGTTTGATGCGTCAGATAAACTAATTATCTTTAATAAAAGTGAGGGACAGGAGGAATATCACTGGCAAGTCTACAGACATGCCAAGAGCATAGGAGATCTATTGTCCGCGATTTTGACGTGAAGTAATGACAATAAATTAAAGGATCTGTCTTGATCCTCTCCCTCCCCACCGGCTCTTTTGCCTCTTGCTCTCCCAGCTGGTGGATTTTGCCATGCTGTGGTCCTCCTGCGCCTCCAGGCCCTCAGGTTATTTGGATATTGTGCGTGGAGTCAAAGCCCTGTCAATCAGATAAGCAGTGACCCTGCAGACCCGGCAGATAAGACGTTACATGGCGAGAGGAAATGGCAGACAGCGGGGGACACAAGGCCCGACTATGAGCGTTCGCTGAAGCGAGACTGATCACAGCGGCTCTTCAAACCCAAAAAAGGCTGCCAAGATTGGAAATATATTGCCTGTGTGCGTATTTCTATCAAATACAAAATTGACTGAGTCTGATTTACACCTTGTTCCCAAGCACTTGTCTTTTCATCTGAACAAAAAAAAAAACACCCAGTGTGCAAGGAGTTACAAGTTTGCTCTTAAAAGTATGAATGATGCTCTGTAAGAATCTTATATTGTGCAAACACAGAGTTATCAGAGTAGTGGTCTGTGTTCAGAGTAGTTTACTGAGTAATATTTATCCAAATCTAAAGAAAAACTACATCAATTACGAGTCTTAATTGTCGCTGATAAACACCCAAAACAAAGCGCTCATGCCACATTTAACATTCTCAATAAATAGCTTGCACATTCTGCCGCTCCAGACCCACTGAGGTGGTAGGAATAAGACAAACTTGCCAGTCATTCTGTTACACTGGGAAACTACAAAAGGATGAATGAAGGGCGAGTCTTTGTTTGGGATGGCAGCTTTTGGGTGGTCCGCAGGTTGGAAGCCCTCTGGGAGGGATCAAGGAGACCTCCACATGTAATACCAATACGACGACCTGTTGAAACAGGGCCGACGCTAATTCTGCTGCCGCAACTCAGCCACGACCAAGAATACATGTTCTCCCCCCATTTGGAAATTCAATTTTTCCACAAAGCTTTTACTTTTCATTCTTCCCATAATTAAATGATTGTGAGAAAGGTTTTGGAAAGACAAACAGATTCTCGCCCATGTCTGAGTGAGAACCTCAGATGTGTTTGGGCTGCGGCAAACGCCTGAAGTCACACAAAGCAAACTGTTGATTTGAATAATCTTGTCCCAAACACACAAGCCACATGATTATCTGCAGAAATGTTTCCCGAGCCCACACACTTTCATTTCAACACCCGGCTTCATTCTCACACAACACTGACGCAAATTTAGGTCTGGGAGCTGCCCAGGACAAGCACGGCCCTCGACTGCTGGCCACTGGGCCGACGGTTCAGTGCTTCTCTCAAGAGCCCCTTGATGCTTGTTGTTGAAGGAGGGGAGAGAAGTATTCATTCAGACCTCCTCCAAAAACAGTCTGGGGGTTCAAACACATCAGTCACAAGCGCTCCTCTGAGTGAAAAGGGTTATGGCTGCAAAGATCAGAACCCGTGAAGCCAATTAAACTCTGTTTTCAAGTTATAATAATAATATACATTTTATTTGTATAGCTCTTTTAACAATACCTGAAGCCACTTTAAAGGATTACAAACAATAGAAAGTAGATAATATCTTTATATATAAAAAATACACATCATAATTACACATTAAGAGCAGTTAAAGTATAACGTTTTAAACCTATTTTAACTGATATCTTTTCTCAGTGTGCTTTGTTTAATTACGTCACATGAACATCTGCATCATTTTTAATAAACGTGAGTACAGCATATTTGAATTTGCAATGGGTATTTAGTTTTTTCTTACATTTTATGGACGTGATGCTTCTAATAATTTGATGGATCAATCGAGCTCCTGCTGATTTACCTTTTGACGCCACGTTGCCGACTATATATCACGAGCTTCACATCATGGTGCCCGACATAATTTACCAGATCTAATTGGAGTGCACGCAGGCAGCCCGCCCACCGGTGTACTGTAGGTCTCAGGATGTCAGAGGACTCAGGTTACAAGACCCACCGCATTCTCTGTGTCGCTGAGGATTGTGGTTGGTTTAACTGTGGGTTTTTTCCCACACTTCACCCTTTATCCTGGAACACCTCAGTGTTTGGCTCTGTCTTAGCACACTTTTAGCCCTTGTTAGTCTGGGCCAGTGCCAAATACACATGTCAGACTTATCAGGAGGGTTCTAATATAGAATAAAGTACTGTGTGCTGTATAGCCCATGCATGATCATCATAAAATAAACATTAGATTAATGCACGTGTATAATATCTTTAAGACATTAAGGCTTTGTGTGTACATGTTTATAATTTGAAGACCTGACTCACAGAGCAAGAGGATGCAAAGATAAACTCAGAAGTGCGTGAGGGGCTGAGAGTGACATTTCTCCACGTGAGAGTAAATAAATATCAGCAGATTTAAACAAGTGGCTGAAGCATGTACCTGCAGTGCCCTCTATTGCCCAGAATGGAGACTGACAATCTACCAATATAAAACTGAAACATTTTCTTTATGAAGACATATATAAAATGTTATATTTCAGTTTGTAGGCTCACCCTGATCAGAGTTTGCTTTTTTAAGTAAGTGTTAGTAGTTGATCTCCATCTAAGACATGTATTAAGATTCTCAGTTGTCTAGGCCACATCCAAGAGAAGTGAACTTGGTTGTCGAGTATCTACGACTAAGTATCCTTGCTAATTTGTCAGTTTATACACTTATAGAGTCAAGTTTCTCTCAGATAACACTAATACGTCTTGGTGGGGGTGGACAATACAGGCTCATCAACTGTGGCAAAGTTTTCTCTCAACTGAGAGTGGACCGTGCAGCATTACTTCTACTTTTTAAATCTTTTTAAAGGTAATTTTAATGTTATATTTTTAAATATAGATGTTTTAATTATATTTAGCTAAAATAAAGTCAACAAATTTGTAGTTTTGCATACAATGAGTGACAATGTACACGTGAAAAAACTCCTTTATTTTAATATCTTATTTATGTTCCTTGTAGTGGTGAAGTGGTGTCTTATTCATTAGTTTAATTATCTGCATATAATGAGTGACATGATACATTTATTTAAAATCTTATTTATTTACTTTAAGGTGTTGAAGTGGCATCTTATTTATTACTTCCTTTATTTTTTTTATTTTAAATTCAATGAAATAAAATACATTAAAATTAAATGAAGCCCAAAATGTGTAGGTTTGCGTGCAATACAATAAACAATATATTTATTTAATATCTTGTTTATTAACTTTGAGGTGTTGAAGTGGCGTTTTATTCATAAGTTAATTTATTTTCTTTTAAATAAATAAAGTTTTAAAATGTGTTCGTCTGGAAAAAATAAATACAAAATAAAAACACTAATTTATTTCATGTGTTAGAAGTTGCGTCTTTTTCTCTGTTTCATTAATTTATTCCCGCGTTAATACGTCGCGGTTTCCCGCCATCTCCAGTTTGCTGAAATTGACACATCCGGTTTACCCGGAAGTAAGCAGAATTCCCAAAGATGGCGGAGCAAGGTCCGATGGCCATAGCGATGCGGCTACGAAACCAGCTCCAGTCCGTCTACAAGCTGGACCCGCTGCGGAACGAGGTGAGTGTCGGCCGCGGTGGAGCCCCGCGGCCCCGGGGAGGAACCGTGCGGCGGGTTGGAGCCCGGCGGCGGCGGGTTAGAGGCGCGTGTTTACCGGGAGATCGCTGTGTTCTCCGCGGGGCTGATGGAGAGGGAGAGGGATGCTGGAGAGAGAGAGGCGGCTGTGAGCATGCGTGAGGAGGAGGAGGAGGAGGAGGAGGAGGAGGTCACACCCGTGTTGTTCTTCATCACGTCGCCCGTTAAAGACCCCGAATTCATCCGTGCTCCGGGATCCGGGCGCCGTGTGAGCGGAACTGCTGCCGACTCCGGGGCTCCTCTCTCGGCTCAGCGCGCAGCGAAGTCACCGCTGAGTGAAACAGGAACAACAACACCACGTTGTCCGCGGCGCGAGTTTGATTCGGTGTCACTTCGCTTCCAACTCGACTAGAAAAGCAGATGTTTAACTACTTTTTTGAGTAAATGAACACGTTCCCACCTTCCTCTGTTTCCCCCGGGTCCACTTTCCTCGTTACACACACGGAGGTCAAAGGTCAGCACCGGACAGCAGGAAGTAAACATTCAGCTGTTTGCTCTTTAAACAAACAAACTGTGAGCCACGTCGTGTTATTACTCTGAAGTTCACTTCCTGTTTCCTGATCATGCTTCTACAATGGGACAGACGCAGAAATGAAAATAAATAAATAAAGGAAACAAGAAGAAAACAAGGATATTGCAATATGATGAAAAGAACAGTTCTGATTGAACTATTCTCCATTGAAGGATTTTACAGACGTGAACTTTTCTTGTGTTTCTCATGTGTCCAAATCAGCAGAACCAAATTTCTTTTTTCCAAATTTTGCATTTTTTAAAAGCTAGATGTCAACTACATTTATTGTAACAGTTAACTTGCATTACTGGTCATGAGCCTCTAAGAAGCAGTGGTCATTCTGGTCGTGTTTCAGAGCTTTATGGGAACGTGGAGGTGACACAGAAAGTACGATGCTGTAACAACTTGACCCGATTTGACCCAGACAACTTTTCTACTTTTTAAGAATTGTGAGCCACTTTTCTTTGTGTTTCTTGACAGGAGGAGGTGAAGTTGAAGATCAAGGACCTGAACGAACACATCGTGTGCTACCTGTGTGCCGGTTATTTCATAGACGCCACCACGATTACAGAGTGTTTGCACACCTGTGAGTTTTGAAACAGATCCTGGACGTCTGTTCTCGTGTTGTTTATTTAATTATCACTTTTCAACAGGATGTTTTCTGGATATTACAAATTCAACATCTTTGTTTCTCCCTTTTCTGCTCTAGTCTGTAAAAGCTGTATCGTGAAATACCTGCAAACGAGCAAGTATTGTCCGATGTGCAACATCAAAATCCACGAGACGCAGCCGCTACTCAACCTCAAACTGGATCGAGTCATGCAAGACATCGTCTACAAGCTGGTGCCTGGACTTCAAGAGAGTGAGTATAACGTCTAATGTCTGTGGTAGTGAGTTGTAACAGCTTAAAATCATAGGTAGACAGAAATCTTTTATTAGAATTTAAATGTTAATTTGTCAATCTACCACGTTTAGGGTTTTTAATTGTTGTTTAATTAGTTGTATTGAATCCTTGTTCTTGTTTTAACAGGTGAAGACAAAAGAATAAAAGAGTTTTATCAGTCACGAGGGTTGGAACGAGTCATCCAACCTGCCGGGGACGGTGAGTCTCAGGCTGCAGCCTCACTTCTACATCTAAGTTATAAAATGCATCGCTGCTGCTGCGTTTGAGTCTGGACGGACATCATCCGCTCCCTGGTTGGTTGTAATTAGTCAGAACTCAACAACCAGTGATAAGGGCAACATGTTGTCGGTAACGGTTCCATCTCGTCCTCGCTGTTCATCAGTTTCACCATCGCCGTTTCTCATTCGTAGTATTTTCTACAACTAAGATTACTTCTGATATGGAGCTAGAATGTTCTTCTTGATGAAGAAGATTGTTTTGGTTTTAAAACAGTTTCAGAACAAAAACTTATTGATGTGGATGTAACTTTACATTGATTTGGGGATTTGTGGGAATGTTTTATCCAATTAGTGTGAGATTGTAAAACTTCCCATGTGTCACGTGACCGTTGAACTTTGCGGCAGCACTGTGACATCTGCCTGCTTTTTGATTTTCTGTTGTTCAATGAAGCTGAAGATATTTGTTCGTTTGATCGTGTTGCAATGAACTGGTGATTAATATGATCTTTTGTTTGTCAAGTTAAATATGTGTCTCTCCTCCCTCCAGATGCACTACCCGATGCTACAGGTTTACCGTACACAAGCTTTGACCATTCGAAAGCTCACTTCTACAGATACGACGAGCAGGTTTCACTGTGTCTAGAAAGACTAAGGTGAGTTTCTTCTGGATTAATCTCTAACTGATCTGTGGGGGATTTTCTTGCTTTGTTATTGACTTTAATCTGATAAAGTGTGAATATGAACATGACTGTTTTTGTTAATTAAGAGTTTCAAGTTAAACTCGCCCAGAATAATGTGTATTTTTTCTGTGTCGTCTCTTCACAGTTCGTCGTTTGCTGGAAAAGATAAAGCAAAACTTACTCTTCAGGTGAGTCCTTCACACCAATAAACAGTGTCAGACACATTTAGGTAGAAGTTTACTCACAGAAACAGTTTGAATGCCTTAAAGCGACTTAGCTCAAAGGTTTGCTCGACTGTGGGAAAACACGTCTGCAAGGGCTCATTTAATTAAAGTAATTTTTCTACCCTGATCTGCTCAGCAAGTACAAGGCACATCCGCAGCCTCAGCAGAAATCAGCTGTGTGAGCTGGTTAGTGTGGCTGCAGATGAAGCCTCATAGCAAACATGGATAAGTGGGAATCAGTGAAGCGTGTAATCTTTCTCCATTTCCCACTTAAACCAACTCATTTCTCATTAATTGTAGTGAAGTTGTTTTACAAAGTGTTTCCAACCTACGTCTTGGAGTGAGAGCGCCACAGTGTTGAATAATGTTTGTGTTCATTACACAGAAATCTGTCTATGTCTAAAACAGACATGAAAGAAATGGTGGCAGCCAATAATGTATATAATTTGGTGTTTCCAGCGATTTATAACTGACGGATAAAATGTTATTTTGTTCATTAACACGGCTTCTGAATATCTAAACTCTCCAACATTTCCTCTGTCCTGTGAAACAAATCCTGGCATAGAAATCCTTTTATAAAGAACATTTAAAAAATAACCAGAGTTTACCAAAGTGCTCTAAGATATAAATGTGGGGACGTTAAGGATTAATCAAAATACAATAAAATGGAAATAAAAGGCTGAAAAGTGCAACTTGCAAACACATGATCCCCTTTACCTCTGAGCCTCGACCAGGGAACGGCTGCTCAGAGGATCTGAAGCTCTGAGAGGCTTCACCTCTTTAACACGAACAAAAGAACCTTAAACTCAATCCTTAACAACTTAATCCAAACACACGACTCGTGTTAAAGTCCTCTCTGCTTGTTCTCTATCATCATCGGACTGCAAAGAGTGTGTTCAGCCAGCAGGGGGCGCCCTTGTTTAACAAACAGCCTGTGTGTGGCACTGCTGAGTCTCAACAAATCAAGACTCAGAGTTTCTCTTTAAATGTTTTCACTGTGTTTAGGTTATAAATGTTTTCCTGTATTTGCAGAGCTTTGAAAGCGTTTTGTTTTATTTCAGTCGAACAGACTCTGACTGTTTTTGTGATTTTTAATCTGGTTTTATTGAGGTTGAACAGTTTTAACATAAACTGTGTTTTATTGTTACATCTGATGTCACATTATAATAATAGTAATGGGAACATGCGGTTTTATTGGTTCCCTTCCAGACTCATGCTGTGTACTTCTCTTTCACTCTATCCTGAAAGTGACGTCCAACCTTTTATTCAAAGTTTTTAAAACCGAGGTGTAAACACGCCGAGGCTTCAAGTCGGATCAGTTTCCTGAGAAACGCTGATTCCTGCAGCGCTCTGGTTTAGAATTGTGACTCTTAACCTTTCTTACATGTTACTTTCTCATGCTGATTGGACACGCTGTGTGTCCATTCATCCTCCACGCTTTTTACAGAGTGGGGGGGGGGAGGGGATTTGGTAAATGATATTTCTGCCTCGGCTTTAGAAGAAATACTGTCTTGTACTGACCGCGGGGGGAAAGGAAATTTAGCTCTAAGGCTTAATAGTGTGTAATAAGTCAAGTGAGACTGGAGAGCGTCCAGCAGAAACCTGGGGTTCTGTTAACCGTAAATCTGAACAGTAACAGGAGTGCGCCACACCCTGTCGATACACTTCTCATTATTAGTTTGTTTTTCTTAACGTGCTTGGAAACGTGTTCAGTGTCGGGGCAGACATTTAAAAGCTTTTTATAATGTTTAGATTTAAAATAGAAGTTTATAGACAGCAGCCAGTTCTGCTTGTGTTACAAGCAAAACTAAAGAGATTTATTTATTGACGGTCAGGTTTTTTTTTTACTTTGAGCGGACGGCACAGGCAGAAACGTGAGTCAGCGCTCTGAGCAAAAAGTCAATTCTGCACCAGTTGATTCTGTTGACGAGGAGTTAGTTGACAACGTGAGAGAGAGTTTCCACCGTTCGATCGCCTGAAGTGCAAATAAGAAAATCAGGGAAACGACACAACAAGCGTCCTGGTACTGAAGTGATGGAGCCTTTTTATTTATTTTTAACGAGTTGTTGAATGGTCGTGTTGCTTCTCTGCAGATTTATAGTTTTTGCTTGACCTTCTCTCTGCAGCAGAAGTTTGTTCGATGCTCCGTCCGAGCTGAAGTGAGACACCTACGGAAAGTCCTCTGTCATCGGCTAAACGTGGAAAAACACCAGGTCAGTGCGTCAGTATCAGCCGCTCAGGAGAAGAAGACGTTATAATACAAATTGCACGTCACTAAATCTCCTTAAAAGACAACCCACATCTTGTATGGAAGAAAAATGATACCAATAATAATTAGACTTGCCTAATTTTAGACTTTCCAAATATACTTTTTACTCACTATAAGAAAGTTATTAACCTTTGTCATTTACTCAACTTTCACTGAGGTCCTATTGGCTAAGATTTTAAAATATAACAATGATTCACATCTGAAATTAGCTATTGTAAAATCATATATTGGGACAGTCTGTCACGATAAACTTTATTAATCATACTTAGACGTAGCAACATGACTTCAACTCAATGCTGCATAACTATCGCACCTTTTTTATTACGAATTCTTAAAGGTTCAGTGTGTAGGATTTAGTGACATCTAGTGGTGAAGTGCCATGTTGCAGCTGAATACCCTTCACCTCTCCCCCCCCCCTTCCAAACATGAAAGAGAACCTGTGGTAGACTTCAGTTGTCATAGAAACTCAAAAGGTTTAGTTTGTCCAGTCTGGGCTACTGTAAAAAACATGGCCGCCTCCTTAGAGAGGAGCCGCTCCTGATGTAAATATAAAGTATTTAAATATGAAGAAAACAACAATTAGTATAATTTAGATGAAACAGACGAGTGAGAACTTCACCGGGATTATTTTATATTCAATTTCTGCCAATAGATCCATTTCACCTAAATCTTACACACACGACCTTTTTAAAGAAAATGATGAAATTGGCCGAAGATGAATCATCAGTCGAGCGCTCGGAGACAACATGTGTGTTTTCTTCCTCAGAACATCCATCCAGACCATAAATCATCAAACCCTTGTCAGCCTTGTTTACGAGCGTTTAATCCCCCTTGTGTGAAATGTTTCTCATTAAACCAAATTACCACAGTAGAGACACTGAGATCTGAGGCCGGGTACAGATTTTCTCTAACTAACTTGTCTGTGGGGAAAGAAGAGATTTCCTGTTGTAAGATGCTTTTTATTTTTTATTTTTTTGTGCTGGGAAGTGAAATCTGAAACAAAAAGGACATCTGATGTTTTCATTATCGTGAATCAGATCCATTTAACAAATGAGTTCATGATGGCCACGGAATCATCAAGAGAAACTTGCCTGTGTTTTGTTTTTTATTTCTTCGTTGTCGCCTTTTTTAAGGAACAGAAATTGAGCTCCCAGATGTTCACCTTTTACATCTGTTTGTGTGGTCTCTCCCCCCACAGGTCCAGATGTTGTTCAATAACGAGTCTCTGCCCGATCACATGACCATGAAACGATTATGGCTCTCGCACTGGTTTGGCAAGGTACAGTACAGCCAGTGTCGACTCGTACCAATGAATGTCGAACATTCCTTCACACATGAGCACGTTCTCTGTTTTACTGTTCAGGAGAAAGTTCGCTGATGTGTGGAGGCAAATAGAAATTCTTTAAATTAAACATGATCTCTTTCTCTGTCTCAGGCTCAACCGTTAGTGCTTCACTATACCATCAAGGACAAAAGGACCAGATAGGATTTGTTCTCAGTCGGGAGGAAAGCTGTACATATTTTGTACCATACATATTCTATTTTAATAGTGTTTGTGTACATATACTTATTTTCCTTGTTTTGTATTTTTGAAAATAAATTTGAAATGAGAAAAAGAAGTTTGAATCACTTGCTTAAAGATTTTTAAATATACATATATTTTTAATCTACATCTGCAAAGAAGCTGTGTGTGTGTATTTTACATTAGCACACGCTTTTAACATAAGTATGTATATTTTATAAGTTTATACTGATTGCAGTTTCATTTAATTTTAACTTAATTGTATGACCTCAGTAGTTTCCTTATTTTGATGCAGCATATTTCTCTGCAAAGTTGATCTATTGTCAGATATAATTACTAATCGTTTTCTAACCCTTATGATAAAGACATTTAATGTAGGCTTTATATTTTACAGTTCATTAAAAGTCAATATCGTCAAATATAAATACTGAAATGTCTGAAAGGCTCATCTGCTTTTTAAATGTTAAATTCAGGCAAAGACTCGCACTTGATCAGAAACCTTTTTTTAAAGTAATAGTAGATTTTCATGTTGAATTAATTTACAATTTAAAATCTCAGATGCATCATTTTCCTACAAATCAAAGGAATATGTAAATACTCTTAAAGTGACGTCACTGGAGCACAGATATAAATCAGGAAGACGATGTTCCCTAATCGTATAAAAGTTCATCTGTCGTAGAATCCCCTCTGGCTGCAGCTCCAGTCCCGAGTCTGGATGTTTCTGTTTCCACTTCATGCCTCTGGACACATCGTCTCAAAGTGCTCGGCCTCCGTCCTGTTTGTGAGTGAACGGTTATTTTAAAGTCCTGACTGCGGCCACGGATTCTGTCTCGTCCTTGTTCCATTTCCGTCCGGCTCTGCCTCTATGTCTCGGCCTTGTTTTTTAAAATAAATCTTCTCCCCCGGTTGCTGAGCCTTCGCAGATTTTTCGTTGCCACCGCCGGGCTCCTCGTGGTGGGTTTCTCGGTGATGTGGTGGAGGTGGTCACAGCAGACACACTATTTTAATACTGATGTTCAAAAACATTTAGATTTGTATTCTTATCAGACCATTGAAACTTCTTCCACTGAGTTTCAAACATGGTGGATCTTTTAACAGCAGCTTTGCAGAACCTCCTCCTGCACGTTTTAACAAATCTTATCTTTCTCTTGAATCATACTTTTTAGAATGTGTTGCAGATTTCTTTTAGATGTTTATATGATGAACTCTTCTAGATGCATGTTTATTTATTACTTATCATGGCTTATGATATAACTATTAAACTATATAGTGAGGATTTAGTTCTATGTCAAAGTAGATATTTATACAATCCTTTATTTTGTTTTCAATATTTTGTACTTCAGTTTGGTTTTAACCTTTGACATTTAAACATCCTGTTCATTTCCATTTGATTCAATATGGTAAATTAATGAAATCATCCACAGAGTAAATCATTTTTACGTGACAAACCACTTTAACCTCAACTTTTAACAGGACTGATCTTTCTTCTGTATGGACAGTAGTAATTTACTGTTTATAGACCTAGTTGTAGTTTTTTGTTGGTGAAATTAAAGTATTATAACAACTGCATTTTAAAAGTTCATGCAAATGCCTCTAGAAGGTCAAATGAAGTGTTCCCACAAAGTTTGGATTCTTGCAAGAGTCCAAACTTTCTTGCAGCCCAGTCCAAGTCCTGACTTTCCCTTTTCAGTATGTGCCAAAGTTCAAACATGCTGGGCCCCACATTTCCAATAATGCAACTCAATAGCATCTCTCATCAGACCCCTGCAAGCCAAACAAATGCCCACATCTTTGGATCTCTGTCCTCCCAGTTTGTAAACCAGGGCTTTCTGCTCTAGATTTATGAACTGCGAGCTCAGCTGGAGATAACCCTTGTCAGGATTTCAGAAAGCTCCCTCCGGCGCTCAGACGATTCGGTGTCTGTTCACAGGCTCCTTATGATGTGTAAACACAGCGTCATGTGTAAAACCGCTGCCCCTTTAAGCAGCATTCTTGCCATTACGAAATGAAAAAAAAAAAAGCAGCTAAGCCAGCTGGCATACCGCCTCATCTTTTAAATGTTTATGTGACACACTAACTGTGGTGATATTTTATTGCACGTTTTAGAGGCCTTGCCGAGGAGAGCGTATGGAAAACGCTGCGTTCTGCTGCGAGGGGCTTAACGAGGATTTCTCTTCCACCCCCAGACTCAAACCAAACCCAATCCTGTGTCCATCCCTCGACCTCTTTATCTCTGCAGGCCTCCATGTGTCTGTTTGGCTCGGATGTCAGAGACAGTGCTGCCAGGTCGACACTAGGTGGCAGACTTGGTTCTTTGCAGACACGAGGACAGAGGAGGAGGAGGAGGAGGAGGAGGAGGGCTGAGCTTTGATGTGAGTGAAAGGAAAGACTGGTAACCTGACAGGAGCTGATACCAGACTGTACACAAGCCTTGTATCTTATTCTGTGTCCACGCTCGCTAAGTAGCAGCAGAATCACTTTCAACGTTTCAGCTGCACGTTACTCAGTCGTAAAGAAATGAGCTTTTAGACACAGTAACACAGTGAATATAGTGGATTGTTAACATTTGGATAATGTGTTTAATCCTTCTGACATCAGGGCCTTCAGGTGTCTTAAAGGTCAAAGGTTAGAAATGCAGTTTAGATCTTTATCAGGGGAATTTATGTTTTTAATTTTAGTGCACACAGATTAATAACCTGGAAGAAGAAGGCAGCAGTGGACTAACTAAACAAAAAGAAGGGTATTTGTTGTTAAATCTTATTTTCCTCAAACTATTGTGTTTATATATTTTCCCGATGACCTTGATAATATCTGGAAGTTAATATGAACCTTTTCTTTTTAAATCAGGCCCCTGTGGCCAATGTTTCTAAATGAATATTAATACAACCTCCATGACAAGCTGCACACCAGCAGCATATACACACAGGCACATACAAATTACATCCAGGCTGATAAAGCCTGAGCACGTCCCCGCAGGGCACTTTGATGATATGGGGGAGAAATCCCCAAAATGAAGATTTTAGGGCTCTTGTTTAGTCTCTCTCTCTCTCTCTCTCTCTCTCTCTGCACCTTTAGGGCTTTAATTTCCCTCATTACAATACATAGAGACGTGTGCATGTGAATGTGGCACCAGACAAACAGCCACTAAAGTGTGATTATTTTAATCCAGCTTTTGAATTTAATGTTGAACATTCTACTGATCGGCTGCTTCTATAATAATAATAATAATGTGTTATTATATTCAAACTGACCACTATACCATATATTCTTCCATTTTAAAATGAAAACCCCCCTAAAGTAACACAACACATTGCTGTTGATAGAGACGGTGGCACCATGAGAGAAGGGTCCTGTGTGTCTCAGACAGAGTGATGCTCTTCTTTATGAGCGCCTACACTTTTATCAGCAGGTTTAGGGCCGAGGACTTAAACCCATTTGTTCTCCGACTTTATTTAAAGCTCCGTCCTGTGTGTTGTTCCTCCTGCCAGTCCTGAGTGGCTCCACAGTAAAAGGCCTACTTGACTTTTCAACCTCCACGATTCCACACGATTGCTTCCATTGTGAGCGCCAGCCTGCTCTGTCTCACCAGGAGAAACATCTCCAGCTCCAGCAGTTACTACTCTACTCACACATTCTCATATTCAGTTTAATTGTAGTTTAATATTTTTTAAAGAGTAATTGAAGTAGGCATTTAATTAGATTCCACTTCATTTTGAAAAAACAAAAATGCCTATAATTTCTTTTAATCATCAGTTATTATTATAATAATAATTTTGTTATTTTAAACATGTTTAAGGTGTAAATACAGAACAGTGCAGTCTGCAGTACATCAGACTATAAAAATGCAAATGCCACCACATTTACTCCAAAAACAGGAATCACCTTTCCTCTGCCCCATAGAAATTATTTTTAATATTATTATTATTTTTATTATTTTCAATAAAACATTTAAAGCTGAAAAATGTGAATTACCCAATTTATCTCCTATAATTAAGCTACTTTATAATCTCAACTGCTTCAGTTAATGGCTGTTAAACTTTTTAATTCTCAAAGAATAGTGCATGATGTGTGGTTATTACTTTAGTGAACGATATATATTTATTTTATTAATCTGGGGAAGCAATTAATAGAAATATAGGAAATAAATTAAACACATTATAATCCTCTTGTTTGTATTGAACACCAGTGAAAAGTCCTAATTGATTTCGAATTAAATAACATTTGATCGTTTAGTCTCTCGCTCACACACACACACACACACACACACACACACACACACACACACACACACACACACACACACCAAACTCTTGATCCCTGCTACAAATGGTCAGTGATGAGCAGCAGCAGCAGCACGTCGCATTTCCACTGCCTCCCCATTGAGGTTTATTCATTAGGATCATCACACGGACCCATTTGCTATTCATGGGAGACTCCTCTCTTTTTCTTTCCCCTTCTCTCCAAACAAACCCGGGTGAAGAGTGGCAGATGCGTGCCATTATTGCCCACGGCTCGGTGGAGGCTGTTTTATGTGCGCCAGAGGCGGGTTAACCTAATCAATCATGTCGACTAGTTGTGTTAAAAAGACGAGTGGTCGTGCAGAGAGAGAGAGAGAGAGGGAGGAAGAAAACATATGGCGTGAGGGGCGGAGGAGAGCTTCTCTTAACACCGCAGCCAGACCCGGACCTTCTTGTGACAAGATGTATTGAAAGGCGGCGCAGAGAATGGGAAGAAAGAAAGCGGACGGCTGCTAATTGAAGTCATGGCACTTGGAGGCTGAAAGCAGGGGTCAATTATTCAGGAGCCACTTTTTTAACCAGGCAGAGCTGAGCTTCAGGCTGGAAGCCCCTGTTTTGTTTAACCTCTGAGGACAAATCCACTGGTTATTACACTCTTATAATAATCAAATTGAATATTAAAGTGACTGTATGTGGTCTAACATTCCTTTAGGTCCCAATGACACCCACATAAAACACGTAAAATCCCCTTAAAGAAAAGAAAACAACCGACAGTGGCCTCCCTTAACTTTAAAATGTCTTTTTAAAAATCCCTTTTCTTATATTATAATCATAATAATCCCAATAATCATACGGACTCGTCTGTGCGTAATCCCTCATCTTTCTACTTTAGGATTCTTAAATTCTATGAGTAATGAGCGCAGGAAAAAAAGCTTCTTTGAAATATCATATAACCTTTATTTACATAGATGCTGATTAAATAGAATGTTACAATAAAATTATCGCATAGGATGTTTGATCTATGTACAGAACTCGGGGCGCGTAAAAGTTTCGCAGTCGCTGGTGACGGCGGTGCGTCCTCGGCGCAGCGCACAGGCCCGCATGCTCTCACACACGTTTCGCTCAGGACTGAATTTTTTTTTTTTTTTACTCTTGAGGTGTGATGTGCTGAGACATCGACCCCGAGCTGTGCAGGGACAAACCCAAAAAAAGGGGGGTGGGGGGTGGGGGGGATGGGTTCATTTAAATATTTGGCAGATCCAGACAGAAGAATGCGCGTAAATGGCAAACAACAAAAAAATAAAAAATAATTGCACAACTTTCCACACACCCCTCCACAAAAAAAAATAAAAAGAAACATTAAGATGTTTACACACTTTTCAAGTCTTCCTGTACCATAACAGTTAAGTCAGTGTGTGAGTGGAGCAGATATTCCTGTTGGTGAAAACTTAAAAACGAACAAGTCCGATTAATAAATTAAAATGGAGGAAAAAACAGAAGAAGAGGAGAAAAAAAACTTTCCTGAAATGTTGATATTCTCCTTTTTGTCAGTATCCGTGCAAAAGTTTGGGAAGAAAAAAATGCCCCCTTTTTTTTTTTAATATTCTTTTTTTTGTTGCTGTTGCTTATGAAAACCAGACGCGACTGTCAATCGTCCACCTCGATTTCCTCGTCGTCCTCCGAGAATTCATCCGTGGTTTGGTCTCTGGACGAGGAGGGCGACTGGGGGAAGGCCCGGTGTCCTTGCGAGGTCGGGGAGATACTGGGGGACTCGGGGCCGCCACCCTGCGCGTCGTCAATGTTTTCCATGGTGACGAGCTTCTGCAGCGTCTGCGGCGTGATCTTCTTTAGCGACTCCACGTCCGCCTTCATCTCCTCCAGGTCCCGCTTGAGCTTGGCCCGGCGGTTCTGGAACCAGGTGATGACCTGCGCGTTGGAGAGCCCGAGCTGCTGCGCGATCTGGTCGCGGTCGGCCGGGGAGAGGTACTTCTGGTACAGGAACCGCTTCTCCAGCTCGTAGATCTGGTGGTTCGTGAAGGCCGTCCGCGACTTTCTCCTCTTCTTCGACGTCTGCCTCTGGCCGAAGGCGTTTACATGCTCACGACCTTGGGGAAGAAAACACACACATGAGGAATGAGACAACCGCCAGGGCCACATTCAGCCCCCCCACCCCGAGCCACAGCAGCAGCAGAGGCCTGTCCTCGCTCCACAGGCTTTCACCCAAACTTAAATCAAAAATATAAAATAACAACAACAAAACATTCTATAAGAACTTGACTAAATCATAGCATTTACTGGATCCAACCGGAGAATTTGTTTTCAGAATATAAACCAAGAATTTGACCAAATACCTGCATTTTTAGGTAATTTTTTTTTTACAGTGGATCAAAATATACAATACGCATGAGCCATTTAGCTTTATCTGTCAGTCTGTGGCTCTCCGAGCAGCTGATTGGCTCTTTGACACCATGCAAACTGGTGTATTAGCCACAGTTTGTGGTTCATGCGTAAATGTTGCCTTTTCGTTCCACACACATGCAGCTGCCCTTGCATGCCCACACTACAAGTCAAAACAAAGCCCAGCTCGCAGTGAGTGTGGCGACTTCCTTCCATCAAGAAACGCTTTAAAAGTTTCTCTATCTCTCTGAAAATACGTATTTGACATGCAAACGGGTTTTTACCTTCTGCTGCCTGGATCACGCTGACTTCCAGACCCTTAAACGTTTTGCTGGCCAACTCCTCCAGCGCGCACAGCGGCGAGGAGGGAGTGGTGATCCCGTTTCTCCCCGAGTTAGAGCCCGAGACTTTCTCCAGCACTCTCGGCGGACAGATACTCGCCACCGACTTCTTTACCGACGGTTTGTTAAGGATATCCTCAATGCTGAACGGCGTCAGCGGCTTGTTGGAGTTGGCCGGCGGCGGCAGCTGGTCCAGGGGAGCCCGTCTCCTCTCCTCGCCGCTGGACTGCAACACAGAACCTGCCTTCATGTCTTTACTAGAGGTCATCGCAGTCCCCGAACAATCGCTGCTTTCGCAAAGTTGATTATTTCATTCAAATGGTCGTTTTTACGCGTCCACACGTGTGTCCTCCGCCGCTCGAACAACTCCCCTAAATGTTGCCTCTTAAAGCCGAATGTTGCAACTTAGTTCGCCTGAGACTTTTCCTCCAAAACAACCATGCTCCTGGCGGAGTTGCAACGGCAACCGCTCTGTAGCTGTTCCCCTCAGAGATCCGCAGTTCCTCTGCCAAGCTCCATGTGGATCTTTAGGAAGTAGCGGACTGGAGGGGGTGAATCCCTGCAAGGAGAAAAAAGCTGTCGCGAGCAGCAAGAAAAAGAAAGCGACTGCTAACGAGTTATTGTTGATTGGGCGAAGTTCAATTAGAGAAACACTACACTACTTGCTGACCCGCTGCTGCGTCTTAAAGGGCCGGACCATAATAACTAATTGGACGTGGGGAATAGGAGGAGTCTGTTGCTGCCGAGGAGAAAGATGCCCCTGAAATGTTTATGCATCTGTTTCCCTCTGCTGGTCTGTTCTGCTAGAAAGGGAGAGTTGATGCCCATTAGAATTCTGCCAGCAGCATTATGGTAAAGTTTGGAGGGACACCGAGCCAACAATGGTCTCCAGCCGTGATATCCATTTAGTCATTTAGCTGCGTAATTACGCACAGGGCGTTTATGCGTAATGTGCGCGTTAGACACCGTGTTGCACGGGGATTTGGCTTTAAAGTCACAATGAGCACATTTAAGGAGGTGATTTTTGAAGTTTATTAAAAAAATACTTACAAATATTTACAAATGGACAGAAAAAATAATCCAGTTTAATCCATTGTTCCACGTGGCAGGTGGTGGATTATAGTCTTTGCAAAAATTATATAATTTAAAGGCAGAGATTAAAGAACTCATTTGTTTGACTGAACTAGTTTTATATTATTCATAGTCCTTCCTTTGTTCACACCGTTTGTTGTCGTCTGTCCTTTTTTTTCTTGGTAATTTATCCGTGCGTCAATATGACCCTGCAGGTAAACCCCAGAGTTCCAGTGTAATTTAATGCGCCAGCGTGAAACGAGCGTCTAATAAAGGTGACGCCGAGCTGTGGCTCAGACTCTGAGGGACGGAGGATGTGAATTTAAATTTTTTATTTTTCTTTTCTGGGAGGGGGGAGTTTATTGATGTTGGGAGACAGGAGTGGATGGAGTTGGACACCGAGCAGAGCCGCAGGTACGTCCGCTCAGAGGAAACACCTTGTTTTGTTTTAAGCTTGTAAAAATGTAACGCATCAGACAGCTCGTGCCACATGGGCATAGATTCGTTTTAATGCTTTTTTAGAGGTGACGCGTGATCTGTGGACAGAACGAAATGTGCATTTTACCTTTTATAAGAGTAAAGAATAATAAAGAAAGCTGTAAAAAATATTTAATGGTTGAATAAAATGTCATTAAATAAAATAAAAAATACCACAACAAATGGAGAGGTTTACGCAAAATGGAACAAAGGCTTCCCTTGATACGTTACCTGAATTATCTGTATATATTCTTACATTCCTGCAGCTGAATGCTTATCTACGTGCCAGCTGCTTGCACGTGCCAGAGGTTGAATAAAACAAACGCTGTACAAATGTAGCCCTTTTTTAATATTTTTTTTGTCGAAGCACAATCAGATTATTCCGACACATTTGGATGAAACCTGGCGCCCACGAAGCCACTGCGGAGACTCCTGTGCCAACAGCAGCATATGGTGACATTGGTTTAGGGACAGAGTTATAAAACAGCAGGAAATTCTATTAGCTGCCTTGGAGGTCCACCCTTTGTGGCTGCTTTGAATATATATTTCTCCATAACGAGCAGCAGTTTGCGGGAGTAAATCCAGTTTGGGGATTTGGACAGGAGCGTGCATGCGTTTTTCTAGAGGAGTGCAGGTAGCAGAACATTCAGGCTGAGGCAGCTTATTAATATCACACTGATTCTGATTAACTCTGACATTTAGGACTTGGATATGAGATCAGTTTCAAGCTTCAAACGTCTAAAATGCAGGATACAATGGTTTGATTATTGTTATTATTGAGCACTCAAAGAAATACGGTGGTTTGGTTTTATAGAAACAACAGAAATTAGTTCAGATATTATCTACTCGTTGATTGATGAAAATAACTAAATCTATGAACAATATTTTTATTTATTTTTATTGTCCTTCACCCCAATTTTCCCTTTCAGGCCTTTACCTTCCTCACAGGTCTGAGAAAGAGGAAACCACTGTGAGGATTATTTTTTATTTCACTGGTAATTTAATCCTGTGAAAGATAAGGAACCCTGCTGCACCGTGACCCGACCTGCTGCAGATTATTAACCCTCAAATTTAGTTTGAGCGTGAATAACCCTGAGACCCCCCTTAAAAACAACACGCTTCACTGGGCTTTAAGGTCTGAAGTGAATCTGGACCTGAAAGTTTTTTTTTCTTTCTTAATTTAAACGTTAATTAGAAGCAGAGCAGCTGACATCATCAATCACCTCTTCTGGGGGGGATTTAATTGGATGATTCGCTTTGGTTTAACCTCCAATCAGCTGCCCGAGATCCTCTCTCCAGAAAGTAGCGCGTTACTCTGAGGGAATTGTTTTTAAAAAATTTATTATAAGGCCAAATTTATCTGTGTGAGGTTGAATTTTAATCAAACTTCTTCTCCACTGGATTCCACTGGTCACCTTTTAAATAATCGTGTCGTGTAGCTCGATGGAATCAGAGCGAGGTGGAGTCGCCCTCCCGGTAAAGGTCATCGTCTCCGTCATTAATCACCACGTTAATCCACCGTGTTCCGAGCAGGAGGTGTTCACATCACTGTGTCCACCTCGTCCTCCTGCACCGGGGAAGCTGGGGACAAATACCACAACTGGAATAATGATAATACTATTAGTTTATAAAAATGGAATCAGTTACAGCTTCATTACGCAGCTGCATCGATAAGACTCGTTTGTTTTGCACAGAATAAAATCATTTTTGATTAATTTTTCTGTTAAATTTCGATTCTTTAAAACGTGAAACACAGGGAAAACCTCAAGTATTTAATATTTGCACATTCTTTCATTGGTTATTTTTGTCTAAAATAGAACATTTTCACTCCAAAAAATAGAAATTGTCACAGTGCTCTTTAAAAAAAAAAGAAGCAGGAAACATACAACAGAATAATTGAATACACTACAAGGTCACATTAATCTCACAATGGAAAATACAGGTGATAGAAACTACAAATATCTGTTCAAACTTTATTGTTATTATTTTTAAACGAATAAAGACAAATTCACAATTAAATCAGGATTAACGTGTTTTCAGCTTCTTTTTAAAATATTTCCCCAAATATTTGAGGTCATCTTTTTAAAATATGATGATGATTTCTATCCCTTCAGAATACGGGCTTCCTTCTGGGGTTGTGTATCTGTGTGGATGTGTCCAGGCCGTGGCGGTGGCGCAGGTTGCGTCTCCTCTCTGCTGTGAAGCGGCAGCTCTCGCAGCGCAGCGTGTCGGCCTGTATTATGACACAAAACAGCTGTAAACGCCTCACAGCAGAACACGATACAGGAGGAGGCTGCTCGGGGCGCAGTGGGTGTTTGTTTCCCTTCTCACAAGCCGACTGAAACACACCGCGAGCGGCTGGATGCTGCTGCGTCCGGTCCGTAAGGACCTGGGGCCTGGAGCCGGACAGTGGGAACCTCTAAATTCACTTTTACAGCTTGGATAGAATAATATAACAATTCTAATAATAAAAGAAACGACGTCAAAGAACGATGATAATATCTGATCCTTCTGAGGCCACAATAAATTGAAATTACATAAATATTAATAGATTTACACATTTGATATTTGTGTCTTTTTGTGTTCTCTCGTGCGTAAAGAGGCCTTCATCCAAATCAACCCACCTGACCCGTGTGCGTGTGCGTGCGTGTGGCCTATTACCAGGCCCATATCAAACCCTACTAAAGCCTCGGTGTGTTTGACAGCTCGCCTCACCCGTGGCGCATGTTCTCTCCGAGCTGCTGTCCTCGAACGCACGGCTGCGGGCGCACGTCGCTCCTCGGCCCGAGACGCACAGGTGTTGATCCTCACAGCGGCTTGATGCGTGGTCCACGCAGCGAGTTGTGATTGGTCGAGGCCTCGCATCACATCAGCATCCTCCTCAGACCTCTTCTGTGTCAGGAGCTGTCACACGTGGGCCTTTGCGAGGTGGAGGAGCTTGTGTTTGGATTCTGAAGAGATGAAGGTGTGAATCATTAAATCCATCTAATGTGGAACCAGTAGCCTTATACATGTCCTTTCTGTTTTATATTTGTGGTTCTGCAAATTATAGAATATAGAATATACAGTATATATATAGAATTATATCAACATTTGTTTGGTATCTTGGAGCTAAAGTCTGACACCAGGGCTGCAGCTATTATTATCATTTCTTTTATTATTGACCTAATCTGCTGTATTTTTTCTTCATGAATCAATTCATCATTCGCCGGGTCAATAAAATGTGAATTTCATGGAATCCTAAAGTGAAGAAATAGCTTGTTTTTAATGAGACTAACAGTCCAACACTCACACTTTACTTTTCTATGTGACAAAAGAAAAATAGCAATTTATCTGAGATGCTTCAACAAGGAAATGTTTCATGTGTCGTTGTTTTTGTTTGAAAAATACCCATTTTTTTCTTTCAGCTCTGACTGACACTCTTCACAATGCAGGTACTTACACAACTTAACACAATGAATGGAGCCACTGTTAACATGAGCATGTGAGTGTTGATTCACACACACGTGTAACAGTGTGTAAATAAATTAACACAATCATGTCGGCCTATGACAACATGTTAGGGCTGGGCAACAAAGAAATATCACTAATTATCGCTGTCAATCACAATATGTAACAAAAGTTCAATAGTTAATAATAACACTTAGATTTTTGCACTTATCTAAACAAGGTTACAAAGTGCTTTACAACATCCACTGGAATAAAACAGAACAAAACAAAAAGAAGAAGAAAGATAAAAGAAAACATTGAAAACAAACATCTTCCGTTACAAACCATGTCTCGATATATAAAACCATAAATAAATCAATATAATACTGGTGCGTTGTGCAAACACAGAGAGAGAAACGACAACCAGTCTTTAAACTTAAAATAAATAATATAAATCATGACGATTATCGATATCAACTGATGTTAAAAAATCGTGATCTTGATATTATTTCCGGCCCCATGATGATGTTGTTATGGTAACAGCCTGATAAATGGAACTTAACAACAGTTTCCCTCATTTATCGAAGAGATGAATGAAGTGATGATATCTGTGGGATCGTGTTTTGTTGCCTGCTTGTCTGGAATCTGTTCTAGTAACATATCTGAGCAGATTCCCAGTCCTCCAGGTCATGGTATCTAGTATCTGGTGGAGTTTCTGTGGCCTCAAGCCTCTGACTGACACTAACTAAACCACAGGGGTTCAGATCTGCACAGATTCACAGATAAATAACAGAGTTTCTGAGCCCCAACACCTCTGAACTCAAATCTACTGCAGTAGAGTGTATTCAGTTTTTTTTAGTTTTTGTTCCACAGCCTGAGACCCCCCCCCCCTTCGCCCCCGAGTGGACTGTGGTCGTCCTTGTTCCTCTGTAATGGTCCAGCGGGGCCCATTTAACATCATAAAGAAGGATATGTGGAGGCTTAAAGCAGGATTACAGCACTAAGGCTGAATGTTTCTCCTGTTTGACTCTTGATTAGCCTCATTACTGTGTAATTAGTGCCCTGACCAGAGGTGCACGGTGTGGAATCTGATACCACACACTAGAGTTATAACGTGTGTGTGTGTGTGTGTGTGTGTGTGTGTGTGTGTGTGGCCCAAAGCCAACTCGTCCGAAAGAGCCACTAAAATGACCAATGACATCGAACTAAATACAAATCATTATTATGATGTGTCATTCGTGTTTTTACGTGAATTAAAGGGTAATTACAACATTATTTTATCATTGATTTTTTCCTGCAAACATTATTTAAAAAGGTAAAATTGAAAAAGCAAAATGATATTTTTGTTATTTTTGCAAAAGGATTTAATTTTTTTTTATAAATATTACATTTTTTAAATTTTACAGCATCAGTGGCTTAGTTTCGGTGCTCGGGGATCATTTGTTGTTATTGGGCAAAATTACTACCACCGAGTTTTAGAGGGATTGAAATTCACAATTTCACAATTACACACACACATGCACACACACACACACACACACACAGTGCACATGGGCAAATCTATTTATAGTTAATGATGGGAGTCTGCTGCTGAGCTGCCCTGTGATCAGAAGTGACCACAACATGAACACTGTGTCCAGCAGACTTCAGACATTCATGACCTTAGATACACACAGACAGTAACAAATAAAAACTGCAGCTGAAGTTTCTTTTTTAGATATTTTCAACAAAAATCTGAATTTATAGCCTATTTAGTAATATTTGCATTAAAATGTGTAAATGTGTGTAAACTGTTGCTGTCGACTCACGAGGATGAATCTCGTCTGCATGAAAAGTGAGGACACTATTCTGACTTTAGCTAAATTAATATTATTTTACACCAGTAAGCCTGAGTGTGACGCTCTAATATCCTGAGTTAATGTCTCTATCTACATCACATGTTGCACAATACTATGAAAATCAGCACATTTCAGACACTATCAGACATATTTTCAGTTTTTTAGAATCTAAACTGCTGGATAATTGTGATGTTATTGTGTACGGACAAACTCACACTATACATGAGGTTAATAATACGCAGACAAATCTCATTTTGCTGTTATAAAACTCCAACTACAACAAATTTAACTCATGTAATGTTTATGTTCTGTTGCAGAGAAATCATGTTCTCATTTTATTACATTATGTGACTTTCAGTGAAGAAAGAATTTGACACTTTTAAATCAGCGATAACAAAATCTGCTTAATCGTCTCCACTCGTATTTACATGTTGTAATTACCCCAGTAAAATAAAGCGCTGACGTCTCACTAGCTTCTGCACAAGCAACAAAACAAAATGTACTTTATCACTCGTTATTCATCCATTAGTTCCACAGGTTTGAATCTGAAATGATTGAAAAAGAGAAAATCCACAAACCTAGAGCTCATTTACCAGTGACGTTCGGAGCACCAGGGTTCTTCGTCAGTCGCCATCTTAAATACCCACAATCCACTTTGAATAAATCACGTGATGTATCAGCAATACAGAATATATACAGATCGCAGTAGATATAAATGTATTTCATAATAAATTCAGTCTAAAAAGCTGTCATAAATAGTATTGGAAAAATATTTTTTACTGGATGTGTATTTTTGAGGTTAAATCTGAAATCAGCCAACAAAGTGCTTTGATTTTTGGCAGCATTTAAACACAACTGACAGACACACTCAAACCAACACGTAGTATTTTGTTTACAAAAGTCTCTTTTTTTTTACCATAAATCGAGAAAAGAAAACAGAATCACAGACTCCAGTCCGGCCTCCGAGGGCCCATCTTCCCATGTCACTGCACATATCTTGGCAAATGAAGACAAATGCTTGTGTGAGCACGACCACGTTCCAGGGGAGCTCTGGCCAAATTAATCACTTGCAATTCTATCCTTGTCCACTTGGGCGCCCGGTCGGCCCCTGACGCGGCGGCGCTCCGGAGGCGTAATGAGGGCCACGTCGTCGGCTGCTCTTTACGAGCCCCAGAAAAAGAAATGAGTAAGTGAAGCCACCTCTCTGGAGGGCCGTCGCTTTCTGGAGATGGTGTGGGCGCCGTGACCTCGGAGATCACCCCTCCACCGAGTCTCCTCACATCAGGATTTCATTAAGTGGTGAGCAGAGACCCCCACCACCACCACCCCCACATTCACTCCACTCCATCACCACCTCCTCCTCCTCCTTCGCTCTCTCCTGCGCCACTTTGCTCCCAAACCAAATGAGGAAATAGCTCGTCTGGTCGCTGACAGGCCCCGGGTTCGGCCGTAAAGATAAATGACCCAAAGTATTAAAGTTTAACACGTTGACAAAACCCACCTGATCTGTGGGATTAATGCAACAAAAGAAAATCTGTGTGGAAAGAGAAGCAGAGGAGGAGGAGGAGGGGGACTCACAGGAGAGTAATCGCCGGGCACTGGGAAGGTCAAACAATATTTAGGATAAGTACGTATCCTGGGCTCAGAGTCAGAACGTTTGCGGAGGCGTACGTTTCTGTCTCGAGTTCCTGTACGTCATGGTTTGGCGGCTCCACAGACACGTATATAAATATATCGCAGAAACGCGTTCACAGTGAAGACTTATGTCATCGGGTCAAACGTAGAACACAAAGAGTTCTTTTACTTAAAATCACATTCATATTCTGACGTCATCCGGAGCAGAGGTTCTCCAACCACAACAAAGTGTCAGCGGAAAGTTGAACATATATCAGAGGCAGGTTCATATTTTATCTTTGTCCGATTTCAAAGTACTAAACAGGCAAAAACAAATTATTATCTTCAGCCACTGCTCGATGACACTGTCCAGTGTTTACTGCTTGTTACTGAAGTGTGCGACGTGTCCGTTGGCAGACTAAACGTATGATCCAGATATTAAGATGCATCTCATTTGACCTTTAATCCGGATGTGAGGTCATTTCCAAACTAGGTTATAGATGTGAGTGTGGTCATCGCCCCGTCGCTTCGTCCCAGATGAAAAAGTTAACGCTAATGGAGAACTGAGTTTGTGTTATCTTCTATTTAAAGTTGAGGCTAAAGGTGATTTACGTGAAACTCTATCAATATTCAGAGGATACGACTGTGGTGGGAAAACGTCAGAGTCCGATGATGAGTTGATCCTGGTCTGCTCGTTGGTTTGGTGAGTTGTCAACGTTTTTAACTAAATTCCATTTATTACATTTCAAGTCCAAGCAAACTACATGAAAGGTGTAGAAAACTGTTATTTTATCCTGTGTGTGATTCCTGCATGTTCAGTGCATGTTCAGATGCTATTAATAGACACAGAGCAGAGATGTCCGACTCCTCAGTTATTCTTCATTCAGACTGAAGATTTGTTCTCCCAGTGACTCCCAGTGACTCCCACTCGCACACGGCTGCCAGAGACTCGCTGCTGCGTTTCTTAAAAGTAATTGTATGAAACATCTCGCTGATTAAGATTTAATGTGAAAGGGGGAATTGTCTCGGTGCAGAAACCTGCTCTCACCTCAGCAGGATAAAACAAACACAGAGAGTTACTGGCACGTCCGCAGCTATTTTGGCCTTAATTGTGATGCACTACACGGGATGATGAACGCGTCCACATAGGTGAAATATAAGCCGTTACACTACGTGCAGCGCAGCCGACGTGCAGCGCAGCACTCACTGGAACATGGTGGGATGTTTTTAGCCAGCTGTTAAATCATTATTATTGCCATCTATATTTCCACACAAGATTTAAATTGAAGTTTCTCCTCTTGGAAGAAGCTCCCTCCCTCCTTTTTTTCTTCCTCAAGTATTCAAATCATAATAATCTGCAGGAAGTTCAAAAGTAAAAGCTTTAGCCAGACGATCAAACCTGTCTTTTGTTTTAGAGCTGAATGCTGACGTCAGAAGCTAAAGATGAATTTATTTTGAAATGCACGATAATTATGAGAAAACTAATAATAATTGTTGTTCTTTCAGGAAACCCATCCTGCAAGAGATGAAATGGTGCAAAGACTTTTCCTGATCTTTAGCACAGGTCTATTTTTTACATTACATGTATGATGTGTCACCTGCAGCCTGATCTGTGTAACATGTGTTGTGGAAGTGATGAATAAAGCTGAATCTGAACATTTAGTGAAAAACACAAGGACGTGACAAGACTTTTTTCATTCTCTGACATCTCCATACGTTTCCTATTAGAAAACTGTCTTTTTACTTTTTCTTCTGACTTATTTCATTGAGGTATTTTAATGGAGAAGAAAACAGGAAAAATAGAAATGGAAAAAGATGTCGGGAAGCATAAATACAGAGGGAATGAAAACACTGAGCGAGGTCTTGGCCCGATCCGTGTCCATAACTTACTCCGTCGCCGTGCGTTCATAAATATTCAGAATAGGTTCACACTCCGTCGCAGCCGTGAACAATGAATCCATGGAGAGAAACTCCCGCGTCCTCTGACCGTCGAACGCTTTGTGTCTGTGTTTTATTTCTCTTTTCCAAAATCAGGATCAAGACAGATTTGGACTCTGAAACAAACCGTCCAACTGTTCCTGGGCTGACCTTTAAAAACTTTCTCCAGAGTCAATAAGAGGTTTTGTTTAATCCCTTTTGTTTGTTACAGTTCAATATCTGAGTTGTTTTTCGTCAACTTCCAACTAAAATACATAAAACTCAAACGGATTTGTGTGATGTATGAAGAACTGCTCTGCTTTAACGGGTGAGTTTCACTCCTCCCTCTTTCCTGGAACACGCTGTCGGCCTGCGTGAGTCCCGTCTGTAAGGGACATGCGAGGAGGCATCCACCCTCGCTGCTGCTTCCCTGTTTCCCATTATACTTCCTGCAGCAGAGCCATTTTAAAAACATTTCTCCACTTCATCTGTTGTATTTTATGTTCAGCAGCACATGTCCACTCCTGCGACGTGGTGTTAGCGTGCTAATTTAGTGTTAACAGCAACTACAACAACAAAAGAAAACTTTAAAGTTGTTTTATTCCTGTGGTGCAGTTTTATGTCTCAGAGCGTCCAGATGTGGACGCACGTGTCTCAAAGTGAACATATGGAACAGGATTTCTCCTTTTATATGTGAGAAACTGGGCTCCGCTATGTAAACTGTGTAGTTAGTATTTCACATAGACTGTAAATAAAGATGGACGGCGCATCTCTACTTCCTCCAGTTGTACAAAAACCAAGCTAACGCTATCAAACATCAATCGTCAGCCTCAGCTGTCAATCATGACGTTTCATCCTGTTTTCATAGCATCAAATAACAAGTTTAACCAAACTTACTGGAAAAATGTACTCTTGAACAAATATCAATGAGATAATAACTATACTTAAAATGACAGAAAACATCTTTGAGAAAAATTCACACTCAGATTTTTATTTGTTTGGTCCACGTACCATCTGACCTATATTGCAGCCAGGACTCAAGGTCTTTATTGTCACCATACTCAAGTAAAATCAAATTGAAAGAGGCTTCAATATCTTCTCTAAGATATTACTATATATAGGTTTAGAAAAATATATTGAAACATAATTTGAAAACAACTAAATAGTCTACGGTATTCACCTTAAAAATCATTTTTGGTTCTGTTTTGCTCTTAACTTTAATTATGTGTATTATATCTCCACAAAAACTGTTTATTTACATTAACCATCCTACAGCTGCAATATCTTGGTTTTCTCTGGGTCCGTCGACTTCCTCCTTCAGTCCAAAGACCCACAGATCGGGGTTGAGTTCATTGGAAGGAAGTGTGAATGGTTGTGTGTTGACCTGGCGCCCCCCTTCCAGGGTGAACCCCACATCTCACCTCACCCCATTGTCACCTGGGACTGGCTCCAGCCCCCCCCCCCCTCGCGTCTGAAGAGTGTAGATTTGTACCGACCTGTAAAGTTGGTTTTTAGTGTTTCAGGTATTTTAGGTGCATTCAAACCCGTGTGATCAGACGACCTCTAAACATCAGGTGTTTGTCGAACACGAAACTCCAATCTGCATTTTCCCTCAGATTCTCAAATCAGTCGACTTCGTGTCCTACTTTCTTCCACTGGGCGGACAGTCTGTGCGCAGCGGCCATGCCCCTCCGTGACCACATCCGCCGTAAGCAGCCGGAGATGAAACGAGATGGAGATTATCGGGACAAAAAGCCTCCCAGCTTGTCACGGGATGCAGAGCGTATTGTACATCCACATGTATTGAACACAAACCTGTCACCGTCTGTGACAGCCCCATTCATCACGCACAAAGCCAATCCTGTCAGCGGCACAATGCGCTCCATCCGTCCCTCCTCCCCTCCCCCCCACCTCCCTCCCCTCTAAGTGACAGCGCTGAAATGAACATTAGGACACGCGGGGTATGTATTCAAATGATTTGTTTTTCTGCCTTCCAGTGAAGCCAATTTCCACAAGCTAATAAACCTGGGAATTATTTCATCTCAGAAAAGGGGACGGGGGGGGGCTCTCTCTCGCCGAGACATCACCAGGTCCCGCGGGTGGTTGCCATGGAAGTTGGTGAGTGTGCTATTTCAAAAAGTCTCGCAGGCAGAGCTGATTAGGAGCAAGAAGTAAAGATAGTATCTGAGTTAATTAGCCAATTATCTGTAAATCTCTAAGTTGTGGAGTTGAACTTATTTCAGTGGCGCACAGCGACTGTCACATCGACATCGACTCTCATCAAAAGCACTTGAATCGCGTCGTCTTTCCAAGTGGACATCTTTGTCTGCGTCTTCTACGCGTACGGTTAGAAACATCATTAACGTTCTCCGGACATTTTCCTGCTGTAATCTCACATATATGGGTCCAATGGGTTTCACACAATATTTCCGATTTTCTCTTTTGCTTTAAGTTTTGACAAAATCTATAGCAGGAAAAGTGATGTTGCATTAGCGGCTAGATGGAGACAAACTGTAATTTGTGAATATGGGCTATTCAAATAAAATTGATTGATTGATTAATTGACTGATAGTTCCTGTTGGATGTTTAGAAATTGACTTTTGACACTAAAGCGAAAGGCAAAAAGGTTAAGAATTCAAAATCTTGTTTGAAAATTTAACACTATAGAAATAAAAAGAATAGTTTTGGTTATTCCAGTTTATCTCTAAAAGCATCAGTTTCGTTTGATGTGTTTTGACGATGACTTTAAAAAGCACTCATCGTGTATACATACATGAATAAATGTAACTTTTAATCTTAATCTTCAGACAATGGTTTGCTCTTTTTAGTTTCACTAAACCAACACTTTGACTTGTGCCTCCAGAGCAGCTCGTCCGCGGCCTGTCCTGGTGGCAGTTGTACGTCTTCTGCGTGTGTGTGAATCCTGGAACGCGCTCGTCCACGTGTCCCTGTTTGCTTGTGTGTGTGCAGGGTTGTTGTGTCCTGAGTCAGCAGAGTCTCAGTAATTACCCACGGATCCGGCGGCAGCGGGGCTCTGCGGTGCTGACAGGGGGAGCATCATTTCCCGAGTGTTCCCGGGCACCGCAGACTGCAATAACTCTGCTCAACCGGCCTATCAAGTTGATCCACATCACATTTTCACACAATTGCAAACACCTAACTTATTTAAGCTGTAAACACCAACAGCAAACTAATAACACAACTCATTGCCGTGCGCGGTCGTAATCCAATGAGGTGCCGTCTTAAATTATGTCTCTTCGTACTGTAGACGATATTGGGTAAAGAAACATTGGTCCCAATATGTCTGTGATGAACATAATGAGTCTTTTCAATAACACGCTCATAAAGAATGTATGAATTCAGGCAGAAGTCGGGACATCGGCGTCGACACGCTCTGCCAAACTGTTGTGTTCACTTTGTGTCACTGTCCCGAGAAGATGAAACGGTCCAAAACGTGTCGTGGACGGCGACTTCGATCGGACGTCTCATTGACGTTGAAACATCAGCTGCTGTTTGTGTGAAGCCGTCACAACCTGACAGACGCGTCCCTCAGCTCAGTGGCATTTCACTGGACAACGTCCGGGCCATTGACTCTTATCACTCATGTTTTAAAGTCGTTATATGTTTAGATATTAAGATAATCTTGTTTCCTGTAGAACGTCAGTTTTTATAGAAATTTATACCATTCAACTGAGTTTTGCACATAATTTAACATCTTAAACCGGCTTCTTTCATGATACTACTCTTCATTATTTTCATCTCTCACTCACTAAAACAACAAATCAACACATTTAATAACTTCCACCTGTAAATATAAAGAAATCACTGAAATACAGTAGTTGAGAAACAAATGAGTTGCATAATTTATTGTGTAGCTCATTACATTTTATACTTATACTTAACTCCTTTAATTCTGCTACTACAAAGCTTCCCCACTTATGTTTTTCACACTATTATATTTGTATAATGACAATAAAATATCTCAGAGCTTGTTCCAAACTGATCTTATTAATCACTTTGACAGTGTCAGCATTATCCAATGTAATTAAAATAAGATCTAAAAAACAAAATAATGCTTAAAGTAAAATAAAAATACCCAGAATACAGATTATTAGTAACTTAATGAAGACAGATCAGACATCACTAAAGTTCTCACCCTGTACGTCTATTTCATGTTAATCAGGACAAGAGATAGAAAACTATAGTTAAGAAATGAGTTGCATCTTATCTGTGCAGTTGATTCCTGAGTAGTTGAAGGTTTTAAACAAGCAGGTCTGAAGGAATAATCCATAATATTTAGCTGCTTCCACCTGGATTCACCATATTTGGCCTGTTTCAGTTTATATTTGATCACAGTCTGACTACACACCCGTCCACTGAGCTACTGGAGGGAGCTCATTTGGAAGTCAGCGCACTTTTCCCTGGTGAATACACCCCTGCCCTTCCCCCTTGTGCTTTTATTTTTAATTAACCTCTCAAAGATACTCTGTTGTTGCTTCCTGTGTCTGTGCCAGCGAGGTTAATGATTTCAGCCGTCCGGGGAGACGCCGCAGAGGACAGATCAATGCACCTCAATTCCCCGCGCCCCATGTTCAGTCTCAGTTGCAGGACCACAGTGAAAAGGAGCAGGGGCCGATACTGATTGTGTAGCACTGGACACCTTCCCTCCGACACGTGCAGCGATCTGCATGTCGGCACACAAACGCCACGCGTACACAGGGCCAACTCAAGACGTGTGCACAGAAACAACCACACTTAAAAGGTTTTAAATACCAGCAGAGGCACGGAGACACGTGCACTCTGCATCCAAATGGCCTGTTTGAATGAAAAACATAACCTGAAGTGGAAATGCACAAAACTGAATTCCAGCGAAGCTAAAGTAAACACACACATATTGTGGTTAAAGGTAGAAATAACACGACAAATGTGAAAGTGTAGGTCACTGAATGAACAAATGAGACATTTGATTAAACCTTTAAGGAGAATTATTAGTTTCAGTCAACAGAAAACACACAATCACTTTTCACAACTCAACATGATGTCACATAACTGAAACTGATAAGACTGAAGAAACAACAGATCAGACATTTAAAGAAACAAAACAGTAAAATGAAAAACACTGGGTCCATGCATCATCTGTTCATTCAAAAATTCAATGCAATCTGGCAAATGTAAAAATAGAAAAAACAAGTCAGCATTTAGTTTTTCTGCAGCCTATACGCACCAAAAATGAAAATATAATAAATAAGGAAGTCAAACAATTGTACGTATATATATCTTTATTTATTTCCCAATTTCTGACCGGGTCAGTAGGTGGACGCGCAAAACACGAGAATGAACATCTTCATTCATTCAAGCTACAGCAAATCTCACACCCCTCGTTGATATCAGCTCTCGAAATGAGTTTTTTTCATGAAGATCAATGATTGATATGATTTGGATTCACACCAGAATGTACTGGGTTCTCCCGTGACCCCACATCGCAACCTTTCACAGAGTCTCATGGAAATCTGTTTATTTGTGTGATCTCGCTCACAAAGGAACAAAGAAACGGACAGAGGTGAAAACATAAACTTCTTGGCGGAGATAATCAAAACCAAACTTCTCAGCAACATGAAACATTTGCAGCAGACGGACAAATATAAACATGGATAACTCAAAGACATTTGAGTCGAACGAAACACTTCAGTGGCGTCTTTTCAAATGGAGTCGTGCAGGTAGACGTCACGTTGATCCCACAAGACAAAACTGTTTGCACTGTTAACTATCAACACCTGACTTCCTGTTTATTTAATAGCAGCAGCTTCAAACACTCCATCCTTTAATGGAGAGAAACGAGAAACAGGCCCTAATTAATTGTGACTGTGTCGATAACCGAGTGGGAGAGCGCGAGGTGGTGTTTACTCATTTACACGTCCAGTGAAGGATCATTGACTTTGTGTCGGCGCCGATGTTTATTTTTAAATGATATTGATCCGAAGGTAATAATGATCCACGTCTGGGAAACATGCCATTAAAAAGTCACGCTGATGACGAGTGGAGCCGAGTTTCCTCCTGAAACGTCCTGGTAAATTATGACAATGAACAAATATATATTATAAGTAGAAATAACACTTGATTTGGTGGAATTTCATATGTTCTGACTCAGATAAATGAGACAACTCTTTATTTCTGTCACACATTTAGTGTTTTAATTCTTCTAAGACCACGTTTTTATTTGTTTTTGTGTTTTTACGTTTGTTTTTTAATTTGTGAAGCACAAGTAACTTTGTTTTGAGAAGTGCTATATAAATTATTTATTTTTCTCAATCCTATAGCTTCAGATCGGGCTGAGTCGCCAGCTGTTTCTGTGTTGGGTTTTTATTTATACTTTAAATAAAAATGCAAACTAAAAAGCAATAAATTGAGAAATTGAGAAATTTTATGCCTCGATATTTCTAAATAACTGAGCACACATGGAAAGTGAGGATTTTTCGAGGGGCTGCGTCTCTGCTGCGTCTCCCTTTGGACACGAGTAAACCCCCCCCCTGTGAAGCGGTGATAGAGCCGTTAGAGCAGCAGAACTAACTTGGCCGGCTGACAAGAGGACGGGGGCTCCCTGTGGAGTCGGTCTCAGCGTGTCTCCACGACTATCTGTGAAACACTTACTCTTCCACTCACAATAACCCCTTCCATCTCCCCACTCTTCCCCTCAGCCCTGATATGTAACAGAACGCAGAGGGAAGACGGAGTCTACGGATATAATCAGAGCCGGGCTGCCCCCCCAACCCACCCCGCTGCGTCTCCATCAAACCACTGCTAGCGGAACCATCAGCACGACTCTCTACTCGTGAACACGTTTGAAACATCAAAACTGACCAACTGTTGGGAGCCGGCGCACTGAGAAGCTGCAGGTATGCGGCGCGTTGGCCCCGAGCTCTGAAGTGACCCCACGCTGGGCTCCGCTCACATTTGGATGTCTCTATCTGTGGAAAAATTCACCCCTTCTTTGCCTCGACCTCCTATATCCCCCCACACACACACACACACTCCCCCGCCTCCCACGAGCGCAGAGCTGGCAGCCTGGATGCATCAATCACAGCACGCCAGGGAGATGACATCATGGCGCATTGGCAGGGCTATCTAAGCAGGGACAGGGAGTTTTTCAGTGGGGCTAACAGAGATAAATAGAACTCCTCCTGATTCCATCCTGCTCCATGAGAACCTCGTCTTCATCAAGGGGTTCGAGGACGACAAGCCTGACTTGTGTCCTCGGCGATTTTTGGCCGCCGAGCTGCACTTTCCTTCCTCCATATAAGGACTGTCCGTCATTAGTTTTCACCAGCAACAAACTGAGTGGTTGTGCTCGTCCTGCAGCTCGTGTGAACTCAGAAGACCCACAAAGATAGGCCACAAATCCCCCTTGAAAATCAACACATACTTCTTATCGAACTTCACAGCTCAGTTAGAAGCTTTAAACTGAAACTTATAGATGTTTACAAATGTGTTTATCACAAACCGGCTGATGCGAAACTGAAAACATCTATTCTTATTATTCTATTGTTCCATGAGCTATTATTCTTGATTTTCAATTAAAACTTGCAGTATCAGATATGTGTAAAACTGTGTGATGAGTTTTCTGTCTGTAGTTTTTCTCGTTAGATGCTTTCGTGTTATTTTGTGTTCGCACACTCCCATGGACTCTCTGCAGCGCTTTAATCTCGCTAATCTGAAGTAATAACATCACACACCTCTTCTCCTGAGCACTCGTCTGCGAGCATGACTGACAGAGGAGAAACTGATATGGGAGAGAAAATCTGGTTTTGCTTTCGCCCCTCGTCTCTCTTTCGGCCTGCGAGAGCCAATAAATCCCATATCCAGAGCTATTAGATTGACAGAGCTGAGCGCCGTTTGATGTTCAGATGTCTGAGAACGGCCTCTGCGCATTCCAGGGGCCAAATGCAGTTTGGCTGTCATCAGCAGGCCGACTTTTGGTCATCGGTGGCATGCATGTCAATTATCCGTGCCTTTGACAATTACGTGTCCACGATAATGCTTATCTTTTCACCTTTTCACCTGCGCTGAGGCTGCAGAATCAACACGGCGAAGATACTAAACAGGATACCTCCATCGTGCACTTTCACCAGATAAATCCTTCAGGGAAACAAAACAAAAATGTGCTGTCGTACAAGTTAGTTTAAAAAAAGAGATTCTGCTAATCTTTCGGGCTGATATATGCTCTGAAAATACATCGTTAACATAAATGCATTTTGGCAAAAACCCTCAGGACACAGAGGGTCAAATGAAACATAACAAAGAAATCAAGGAAAGTAATCAAGAAAACATAAATCCCTGCAAGATAACCAGCAGAGGCGACATAGGTTAATACATCTACAATCCAGCGTTGGATAAGAGAAAGCAAATAAATGAATAAAGACAAAAATGTTTATGTCTCATAGAAAAAATCGGAGCGGGGATGTTTTGTCATCGGAGGTGGGAAGCTTAATTCCCCGCTCCCACCTTCTTGTCCAAGCTGGACAGCACTCAGGATAATAAATTACCCTCTCAAGTACACCGTTGAGGTTTTAAGCACAGGGATGAGGCCAAGGGAAAAGGGAAAATCCTGTGACCCCGACGACCTACAAACTCTTAACCCCTGGCCTGAGTCCTGGGCGCCTCCCCGAGAGCCCTCGAAAAAAAAGCCTGAGTCGAACATCACATTTGGACTTTGTCTCCGCGACCTTTACGCGTGCTGTCACTCCGGGTTCTCGCCGTTCCCCCTCATTTCAATACACCTAGGGGAGGGCGAGCGGAGGAGAGATGAGAGCTACCGAGGATGGATGGTCTTGGTGATTAAAATTAAACACACCCCCTCCAGGAATTTTCTTGCCGATTCCCATTATTTCCGCATTATTTTCTTTCCTTCCTCCTTCCGCTCCTCCCGCCGCTTGGCGAGGACGGGAGAGGCAGCGAACGAGTGAGAGACATGTTGACAAGAGGGTGCTAAGTGGATTTGAGTTATGGGCAGTTGGGCGATGTGTTTGTTTTACCATCTGGTAGCAACTCCCTCTGTTTTGTGATGGAGTGCCTGTGGAAGGAAGGAGTCCAGTCCCAGTATGGATTCATACATACATACACGTACGCCGATGATTTGACAGGGTCGAGCTAAAGGGAACGAGCCGACCTGATGGATGCACCTCTGATGAGCTCAGTTCCAAAAGGCTTCATCACATTGTGCTAAAAAATCGAATCCTTCAGGATCCCTGACGCAAAAGCTGTTGTCTGCCTTGAACTTTATCCTTTACTTTACGTTCAACCTACCTGGTTTAGCTGCGATGAGGATTTTATAGTCAAGGTTTTTATAAAGTGAAACTCACCAACACTTTACATGTTGGTGATCGTGTTCAAAAACAATCTTTGGACCCGGATTCGTTACTTAGCATAAAACAAATATTGTGCTTTTACTTACTTTTACTGTTCGTTCAATTGTCATGTATCGCAAAATGCACCAAACTCGACACTGCACTTCCTCAGGCCATTAAAAATACATGTGTCGAGTGTGAAGCCGATAAGATGAACAGTTTGTGAGATATGCATCCCTCATACAGACAGACAGAGGTAGTATAAAAGATGCATACTCCCTTTGATATGAGGCATACTGTATATTGTAGTATATCCACAAGCAGAGTATTGTCTCTAACACTGTGCCGAAAGAATTCCAGTCATCATTATCTGAGGTTTCTTCTTATTGAATCTGGTGTAGTTCACGTGGTCGGACTCTCTTTTGTGTGCGAGGCATTGTTCATCTTCTGCAATTACGCGTAAGGTGGCGGTAACCAAATTAGGCTTCCCCTTATTGAAGCGGTGACACCGAGTTCTGAAGTAATTACACCGGCTTTTAATAACGCGCCCGGCAAATTCACTTTTTAATCTCAGCATCCTGAATTATTAAGCAGCTGTTTCCCCCCTTTCTCTGTGCAGATCACTTCCTCTTAGAGTCCGGCTGCCCGGCACTGACAGACAGGGAGGAGGATTGTTCTGATGTAGACATCGACGATGACGGATAGAAAACTAGAACAGAATAAATCTAAAATAGGATTAAGAACATTTGCTCATACTGTTGTAGTTTACTGGTGCAATGTTGAGGAGCTGAAACACGATCATTTTACTTTCTTATGCTAATTATATTGAGATGTAATAATGAAGGAGTCTTAAATCTTGATGACAGGAAGCAGAAATGTTTCTTTTCCCTTAAGAGACATTTTCCATCATCTGCAATCAAATGCACTTCTTTCTGCAGAGGGCAACATCAACAATGGGTTAAAGGGGAAATATATTATATTACTTCAGACATTTTTGGCTATCGACAGAGCCAGAGTGCTGTTAACAAAAATCAAAAACCATAAATTACAGGCTCAAATGTCAAAATCGGTTCATAAAATAAGATTATGTGGATAATTTCAAGTTCAACTTCCGTCCCATGAAAAAGCTGTCTCCGTCCAGACGAGCATTTTAGCTGCGTATCAGAAGAAATCTCTAACCCTGACACCTGAGAATACACCTCACCATTAACCTACACTGGGCTTGTGGCTGCTGGTGTAAACAGGAAGCAGGTTTTCTACACTGCAGTTGGTTGCTTAGTTACGTAACATTCTACGAACAAGGAACAACAATGGTAAAGACAAAGAGAAGGGATATTTTTTGGAGCGACAACGAGGTGGAACACTTTGCCATTCACTGCTCGTAGTGACTGATTTTCGAACTACAACGTGACCGGCAGCATTTCCAAACTTCTCAGTTTTAGGCGCTTGAAAAATCTGGAGTTGTGTGGACGCCAGGCGGACACGTAGAAACAGTGGTGCATTCTAAAATGTGGCTCTGTGGAGGTCGAGCGCTTAAATAGTCATTTTGTTCGCACGTTTTTCTAGAAAGCCACCGACCAATTTACTGTTCAAAGGGAGAAGCAGAACACATTCTTCCCTTTTCACTTTCCAGTAACATTAAAGTGACAGAAAAGCTAATGAAACTGCATCACGTCTGCAGAGAGCAGCAGCAGGTTAGTGTTGGCAATCACACGGCATCGACCCCAAAGTCCTGCAGTGTGGATCGATGAAAGTCATTCCCTAACGGGGTCGGAGATGGAAGTTGAAAAATCCCGATTTCTGCTGCGGCACCTCATTTCGTTTTTTTTTTTTAACCTCCTCCATCTTGGAGAAATGTCAGGAGAACAATAAATGTATAAAAGGTCAGCGGCGTACTAACAGACCATTCCCAGCTTTCATTACATTTGCTGTTGGCTATAGCAAGAGGCGCTCGGGCAGTGGTGCTGACATTTGGTTTGTTTTTACACCGTGTTGAGTCCCACACAGTTGTAGCTCCTAATAATGTCAGAGGGAAAGATCTCCGGGCAGCTTGGTTGTGTTTATTGCTACCGTGCAGGGGCAGAAATAAGGTTACGACTGCCATTGACAACACGATCAATACCCGAGGTAACGTACGCTTTGAAAGTCAGGCGGCTTAGGGTTCAGCTTTTCTCTCCTGTGCATGATGACTGGTGCACTGTTGAGGGAATATGTAGTTTTCCTGTGCAGCCCGGTGCATATAAATTGGAATAGATGCACCACGACTTGGCAGGTTTATTCAGAAATGCATGTATTCCAGTGTTCGGGGGTCTGCTTCTCTTTATTTAGTAAAGAGCAGAGACAGAAGGTGCTGAGTTTCAATCAGAAGAAACTCGGTGCTGCTGCACAACATTAGCTCAATGTCTGGCCACTCGCTGTGACAAAATCGATTCGGGATGATTTGTGCTCCGACACTTTAGAAGCAGTAAAAAAAGTTTTAAAAATCCGATGCCTGCCTACACGTGAAGACATCCATGTGGAGCACAGAGTGGAAGAACTGGTCTCCTGTAATTTATCACTCCTACTGTGACCATATGAAGACATCAAACCCGACCGAGGCTGAGCGCTGCACACTGGGTCATGTTCAAGAAGGAGGAAAGAAAGACAGCGAGGAACCACGATGACAGATGAGATGATGTGCACGTCCATCCCTTTGAGCTCGTCACACTCCATAAATTAAGCTTGAGTTATGTTTTCACGTGCAACCCCTCCGTGCTCCCACTGTTCCACTCGGGTCCGTTTCCACATCACACCACCTCCCCTCCAAAAAAAAAATCACACAGGAAAACAGGCACAAACACCTCCCCCCCCCTTTTCACAATGGTAATTCAGATCTGAGATCGTTTCCACGCTTTGCCAGCTGATCAAGTGACTGCATCAAACCGCGGCGCAGGTTAATAAAGTTTCGGTTGCGGCGTGTAAATCGTCAATTTGCCTCGGCCCGGTCACAGGGGAGAATGAAACAGTCGGGTGACTCACTTGACACTCCTTCCAGGTCAGAGGTTAATGAATGATTATTTCTCTCTCCCAGCAGGCGCTGCCCGCTCTCCCGTGGCCACGAGGGTGAAAGGAACTCAATTTAGCCGAGATAAATCCCAGGGAGATAATTTGCTGTGATTTAATCAGCAGTGAACTGATTGCTGCGGACAAGGAAAACATAACCAAGAGGAATTGGTTTATTGATCCCACTTAAATAAACACTCTGGAGCTGCAGAGGCTTCGGTGGGTGTTAATCTATAGAAAGTGGTTTAATGGGCTGTAATTACTGCACATTATCAGGGAAGCTCCACCGTGTGTAGCTGCGAATGATTCACAAGATGAACTGCAAGAAAACTGCTGGATTAACTGAGGGTTTAATTAAGTGGTGATGTTAAGAAATAAAATAAAAAACAAAGGCATTTTATCCTGGTTCCTTTTTATCCCGGTGACGCAGCAGCTTTGAAACACATTATCGCGTGAAACTGTCTGCGTGTGTGACCTGAGCTCAAATCACTCCGCCTGACTCCTGACCCACAAACGTGCTCGCAGAAAAACTGGCGAGGCAAAGTGAGAGGAGACACAGAGTTCAGGATAGATTTGATTTCATTCCGGGGCCAGGTGTGGGCTTTGTACTCGCCACGAACCGTGCAGGCGCTCCGGCCTTCCCATCCGACGCTGCGTTATTTATACCCACCTCCCGAAGGCTGCGGGACAAAGGAACTGCTCATGCCTAAATCAGAAGTGCACAGGTTGAGGTGTCCACTGTAACACTCTCTGTTTCTATGAGTCATGATATGATGGAAAACGCAAGATGGAAACCAGTTAATTCCCATTTAAATGAAAGAAATTATGATCTATAGTGAGTATAGTCATAAATGTGTAATAACACATTTCACAACAAGAATCCTATATTTAAATTAGCTTTTTGTCAGATTGTTGACGCCTCTGAACGTCCGAGTTTCAGGCTAATGAAATTATTTCTGCAGAAAAGTCTGTGCACATTAAGTAATAGCAGTAGCTTCATGTTATGCAGCTCTAACGGGGTGTTGCTTCAGGACATAGACTGTAGACAGTGACGCCAAAGTGTCTCAATCGCCCCCTGGTGGCTGGCTGCTTGGCCGCCTCCTCCATGTTAGTAGACGGGACATGAACCAAACCAAAAAGTCAAAGTCGTACATCTTTATTTACATGTAGTTACGATAATAATACAGTGTTTCCACTGCTTTCAGTTTCCTACGTGAACTTTACCTGCTACCAAATGTAGTACAAGCAGCTCTGAAGTGGGTGAGAAGCAAATGAAGACAAATCGATTAGTGATAACTTTAATGTTCACCTTATAGTTTTGTTAATGTTGAACTTCCACAGAAACTCTCCCCGTGTTATTACTGTGACATGAGTGGCACTTCCATTTGGGTAAAATAGTTTTCAGGGAGGAATTAGTTGAGTGTTGGTGTGAACCTGCTGCAGCGGCAGATGGTTGAGATCTTTACCCATCTCGATGTTTCCTACGGTGTCGGGTACAGTAGGTGATTAATCACAGATAAGAAAAGCTAATTGACTTCTGGATGCTTCCGTGTAGTTGTCAAGACTCAGTGGGTCGACTGTTCTGGTAAAAACCCTCCACACCTGGCGCCGACTAAATAGAGCGTCGGCAAAAACTCGGAGACGTGTCCTGCAGTCCAATGTGATGCAACTTCACAAACTGGTTAAAACATTTGGACATAAATATTTTCTTTTAGTAGCAATGTTGTGTTACGTCAGATTAGTCCTAATTTACTTCTCTTTAAAATCACACAACACAACATCTGAAGACGTCACACACTCTGGCAGCTTTATCTTCACTTTTGACCCCCCCTACTTGGCCTTTTCTTCTGCTCCATTGATTTTTAACTGACCTCTGCTCTGCTCCTTAAAAAATATGCACTGTACAAAAAACATTGATGTATTAGCAACCAGATTTATTCACGTTCTCATCCAGGATGTGGAGTTTAACATTGTGTTTATCAGCATCTGCTTATTGAATCACAGCCACATTCACTCCACTCTGCGACTCAACATTTGTCTGAACCGGCGCAGGGGGACTTCATTTCTCACGCCGGCGGTGGACAGTTGTCCTTTGGGTTAATGGCTCACCGAAGACCTGAATCAGACCCAGATGAAAGCAACCTAAAGGGCCCTCATTTTTCCCCATTAATCATCCTTGTTTTCTTTAAGGTGATCTCTTCACCCTGTTTTTAAGTACCTGTCTCTTTTTCGAGAAGGGGGCTCGTCCAGGGTCTAAGGGGCCAACCGGAGGCCTGTCCAATCCCCCGGTCCCTCCTCCCAAAGCAGTCCCCGGAGCTCAGAATCAGGCCCCCAGGTTTAATGGCTTTTGTAATGGCAAATTATAAGCCGCTACAAGGGTAAGATTAATTGAAGGGTGGTCTCGGGCCGTAGCTTGGCTCGGGCTACAGCGTAACTTGAGACATTAGCGTCGCACTAAAAAATGTGGGCGGCTGTCCTGTCGACCAAAGGAATCACAGACGTATGAACTCTTGTGACATGGCGTTTTACCGGGGCCTATATTTTGGTTGCCCGGAGGGGCCATCTGACTCTAGGAAAATCATTATCATTTGTAAAATTAACCAATTGTTTTGTCAGATTTTTCAGCACCGCCATCATTCCTGCGCTAATAGATTTGCAGTGAGTCAGCGACCACTTACTTCACTCCCAGGATATGTGGTTACAACGCTCGGCATCATAATTTGGTCAAGAAAAACACAGAAGTAAAGATTCCAAATCCTCTCTATCGCAGCGAGAGCCGTGATTTAGATTGCGATGTATGAGGAGGTAAAAGGAAAACAGCTACAGCCTCAATTTGTCAAAATAACCGCAGCGGGTCCCAGGACTGTTCTCATTAGTCTCAACGGAATATGAAACGCAGCTCGTGCTCTGAGTGAAGCAACAAAGAGACGGAGCTTTAAGTAGATGCTTGATTCCCAAACGCCGCACTGGGAGCGTTTCAGGGCTGCTTTCTATTTTCCTTCTCTTTTAGTTCCTCTTCCATGCTTTATGTGGACGGGGATTTTTGTAATGTTGGTGTGACCACAAGCTAATGAGTTTATTTTCTTTGTAAAAGCACTAATCAGGAAGTAGAACGTCAAGGTGATTACGGCGGCGGTGTTTAATAACAGTAGAGCAAACCACAATATTATCATATGTTTGATACCGCGGAGTGAATAGTGATTAGCTCTCCGAGGAACGTTTTGAGCAGGAATACATGCTGGAAAACTCAAACTGAGATTTTTTGTCTCTTTATAACCTTCAGAGGAGGTTTTGTTTTGGGTTTGTCGGCAGGATTACGCAAAAAACTGCTCAACGAATTTTCACAAATCTACATTTATTTGGTCACTTTCTTTAACTTGATATTTTCTTCAATTTCCAAAGCAACAATTCATGCATCTTGACTTAAAAAAGATCAGGCATATGCATGTGTGCAGTTTAGTGCAGTTTTATTGAAATTCAGGAGACTGTTGAGCTTTGGCGGAGGTATGCACTCTACTGAGTTTTTTATTGTCCGGGGAGCTTTTAGGTCCTGTAACACTGTCAAGATACTTATCATTTCTCTGGATGTGATCTACTTTATTTTAGAGCCGGCTAAAAACCCACAACCCCATTTCAAAAGCCATGTTGTGATTCTCCGAGACGCAGAAATCGTGGTTCTGTTTATTGTTGTGCGTGACGTGCAGTGTTTCAGTTTTTAACTCGAGTCGTTGAAAATGTTGGTTTGTCAATTACGTGGTAATTGAACGTAATCAATTATCGCAAGGCCGGACTTGAAAGAAGAAACCTCACGGCACGACGTCCACTAACACAGTGTGAACTTCACCTTTTCTTCACACCTCGGGCCACAAGCTCGCCTCCCTCCGAGCGAGAAGCGTCCTGAAGCAGAGCAAACTGGACCGACAGCTCCAACGTGCCCACACCTATCCCCTCACATGTGTCCACGTGGAGGGAATTTTCACGTCGCTCTTTGGTGGAAGCGGCGATTGCAGTCCTTGGCAGTCTTCACCTCCGAACAGCATTTGACCTCTTCCAAGAATGCGATGGAACAGAGGGGACCCAAAAAAAAAAAAAGAAATGCAAACGAAATGGGAGGCCCAAGCACCCTGCTCATATCTCATCTCTATTAACGGGTTTACGGGTGACCCCAGGGATCCTCGTAAAAGTTTATGTGGAGGTTTCAGTTAGAGTTGCCTTTAAAAGAATGAAAGAAATTGGTTAGTTTATGGTTAGCCTTCAGAATTTTATGGCATGTTTTACTTAAGTTCCCATTTTTACAGATCCTGGTTCCAATTAGCAGAGTAGCAGTGCAGAAGTCCAAACTGAGCTCCTCTCTGCTCTCAGGGTAAAACAAGTAAAAAAAGAGGGAGGGGGCGGGGGCTTAATTGACTGTTGATCTCTGAGGACACATTCAGGTCAAGTGCAAAGGCGTGGAGATGGTTCGAGCTGATGCCACTTCGGCAGAGGAAACGTAGACCCGGAGAAACCTGATCCCTTCACGTGAAAACCCTCCAGTAACCTGCAGCCATCGGCTAAGTGAGAGTTTGGCAGCAGAGGAGCAGACGTAGTTAAAAGCTGAACTAATTTTCGTTTAATGAGAAATAATATTCTGTGTGGTCTGTGGCTCGAACCCTTTAAAGTGCTCTTAAAAAATCTGATTTTATTCTGTTGATCTAATTGAATGAAAAATTGCTCGACTGTGTCTTGATTCCAACCGAGAGTACGACGGAGGATTAGAGCCACGGAGAGTAAAAAGAAAAGTAAAAGATAAAGTGAAACCTCACAATCGACCTCGACTAAACATTTCATCCCTTCACGAAAGAGGCAACTTCCTTCAGACTCAGTTTCAAAGTCCACACACAAATGATAATGTGACACTGGTGTGGCAAAGAAGTGTTTTGGAATTTCTGAAACTTATAATAAAGTTTAACAAGATGCTCCACATTCCTCATTTTAACGCAGGCGAGACACTAATCTTCTAAAATGACATGTAGCCTAAAGTTTCATAAATGTGTGACTTTATTCCTTATTATGTTTTTTCTCTTACTATTATATATATTTTCTCTCAAAGACCTTTTTAACGTCACCAAAATAGATGCAAACCTAACATCAGTCAGTCAGTCAGGCAGCCAGAGAGACCAGGAAATGTGGGGCTGCTGAAAAGTGTTTACATATAAAGAATGAAAAACTGCAACTAGCACATGAATGATGGGACGTGACACATAACAATAAGTCAGTAATCCAGAGGAGGGCGTTCAAGGTAATGTGCCTCCAGGCGGACGGTCACTCTGCGGTCGAGCGACCCCCTCCGCACAGGCAGCACGCCGCCGCCCCCGTCATCACCGACACCACCGCAGCATGTTTACAACTCCACAAACAAACTGTCACACGGCGTAAGACGGCTGTTAAATGTGTCAACCACAGACACACACACACACACACACACTCTCTCTCTAACCTCATCTCTCTTCTGAAACATATTTCCATTCCCTGATTTACAATCCCTTATGAATGCATCCTTTGTCTCAAATATCACTTCACCTCCCTCTCTTCTGTCTTTCAAACAATTGATGACAAAATTTACATCACAATTTATTTCTAAAGTTTTGTATTTGTTTGTGTAAGTTGTTATTTAGCCACTGCACATAGAAGTGATCCTGTAAGTAAGTAAACTAATCTATAATCTGATGTCCTTGCATAATTCATAAGTGTCTGTGGTTTCATTTTATAAGTTCACCAACAGGAGGTCAGATCTTTTATAAGCCGACCGTGTAGGAACTTCTCGTTTCATTTTTACTATTCCTGTGAAATGTTCTGCAAATGAAGTTTATGTGTGAAACGTGTTCAGCAGGGAACAGAAATCCACAAACATCTGAGATGATGTCGTTATATTCTCCTCTGGTGTGGAGCGGAGGTGAAGACACACCGAGGAAAACACCAGCTTCGGGGAAACGTTTAGTTCTATTTGATGTGTGTTTCTCAATATTGTGCGTGTTCTCACTTAATTCAACACATACCTACCTATGGTAACTCTGGCTTTCACACACACACTTTGTCACTTCGCTCCCCTCATACTTCCTCTGGTCGCAAGAAGTCGTCTAACAATTAAACGCAACTGCGAGTCGCAATAAGCTGCTTGTGCCGATGATGTGAGCGCTAACTCTTTTCAGGATGCTTTCCAACGAGAAAGATTGATGCAGTTTTTAGAGAAGGTTTCCACAGAAACACACAAAGACAAACACAGTAAATACAAGCAAACGCATAAAATCACAAAACAATCGTTCATAAATGAGTCTGTGCCTAATGAAACCTTACAAGTGGTCATAAATTCAAACACACATGGAAAAACACAAATCGAGATATCAAATCGAATGGTCCAACATACACTTTGATACTTGCACACACACACACACACACACACACACACACATCCTGCAGATCTCCTGTGTGCCTCTGTGCCATGCTTCAGGAAGGAACCATACCCATAACACCGTGGTGGTTTCCTGCTTTAATAGGCGACGGCTGACTCACCAGGCGGACGCCTTCCCTCGTACGTGACGCCGACAATACGCACTTAGTCCGACTGAAGGTTAGGAGGTGGATCTCACTGTGAGACACACGTGTGGATCTTCAGCTACACATCTGTCCAGCTGTGATGGTTGATGTGTTTTTAACGGAACGATGTAGAAAGAAATCCAGAGTCGTCAACCGCATGTTGGTGTTAGCTGCAAACTCAATGATCAGATCCCACAATCCACCTTGTTCTTCACCCCGTCCATTTTGTTTGTTTGTTCTTTCAGCAGCATTTCACCTTAAAACTACTTGGATGAGATATCGATCAAAAAGAAAAGAAGCCATTTTATTCTTTAACATTGCTATTTTTCTTTTTACATTTCCTTTAATTTCCTATGGAATGATTCATGGATCTTGATGAAAAACATCAGGCATTGATATTACGAGTGTGTGCACTTTTGTGCGGATCCAGAAAAATCCAGATCTCGTGGATTTAAATGTGGTTTCAGTGTTCACTGTTCAGTAACAAACATGGCGGCCAAGCTGCAAGTATCACTACTGTGATGCTGAGGTGCGTTCAGTCGGCAGTCAGTCATCGTCAATGGGACTTTGTCCAAATGAACATGACGGATTTGGAGCAGAATTTAAAGGGGGCGGTTGGGCCTTGGCAGAGGTTGCACCCAAGTTAATATCTTTCTTTCTATCTATTCGATTTTTTATCAATTTTATAAACCTTTTATACGAGCTTACACAACTCAGCCTGATCTATGGGCTTTGAGGCACTGCTCGTAACCTTGTCTACCGCGACCCAGATGGGAGGCAACAGCTCTGGCTCAGCCGTCGCTCTGCCTGGCCCCAGCAGTTATCACCCAGTCCAAACTGGAACCCAGAGAGAAATGCAATTCATGCCGGATGAGAGCTGGCCGCACGTCCTGTGTGTTTGTTCCTCGCTCCAAAGAGCCTGTTGACGCAGATCTCCTTCGTCCCGCGGCAGCATCTCCTGCAGATAAAAGCCTAATGATTGTTATCCATTTATTACACAGCTGAAACTGTCATGTCTGGATTTTGTAAAGTCAAAATTCCACTGTGAATTACATCCTGTGCTGTAAGTGATAACAGACCTTAAGTCATGTTACTTACCTTAACGTCAGCTGTAGCTTTCTTTCTCAACTTATTTTCTTTTTATTCTTACTCTGTTGATATATTGTAAAATAAAAGAAAGCATGACAGTTGTAGAATCTGAATGATGAAGGTGCTGAATGTGAAAATCATGGACAAATGATTGTCTTTTATAAGATGCTTCCAGATATGCACTAAACTCCAGAAAAATCCAGAGAGTCAGTTGCGACGTACATTCGCCCGTAGTTTTTCTCCTGCCAGCCCCCAAGCAGGAGATTATCCAGAGGATTCGCCACGAGCGAGTGGGCACGATGATGATGTTTGTTAAACTGAAAACAACAACACAAATATCTCAGGACGAAGAGGAGGAGCCACACATTCAGCTTCTGGTGACACAGTACGATGCTTTGTGTCGACGTGCTGTAAACAAAACCCCGTGATCTGTCCTTCCTCCCGCTGCTGGGCCACTCCTCCTCCTCACCTGAACGGATTTTTTACTGTTGCTGTAAACGAATCTCCTCGCTAGTCAATACCCAATTTATGATAGAATTCATATAGTTGTCGTTTCTCTGGTATCTGATTTAACGACTACACAAAGGCTTTGACAATTGTGTGTTACAGTGACCTTCTGTTGCCTCGGAGCTCCAGGTCTTGAAAACATTTTCTGCCAAGAATTGACTGAAACTCCCCTTTTTGAAATGCATCTGTGTCTCCAAGCCTCCAGCCTCCGTGCTGTTTCTCTTTCAGACACGAATTAGACTTTTTAAAAAATAAACGACTGTTTCTCCTGATTTACTGAAGGCGAATGGCACATGGATTCTAAACATATGCACAAGACAAACCCCGAATCCCTGCAGCCTTTGTTTTTGATGCATAACGTCACCAAGGAGGACTTGAGCTTTCCTATCGACAGAAAATGTGAAAAAGCAAAAAAAAACTGGCAAACCATTTATACTGGTGGAGGAGATGCAGAGAGAGAGAGAGAGATTAGAGAAGAGGAGAAACAGTCAAAGTGAGAGGTGGATGACAAGAGACACATAAATAGACAGAGGTTGAGAGGCAGCGAGTGAAAGGGGAAAATACAGTGAAAAAAATAAATCAAGGAGGGAAAGAAGGAGTGAAAGGAAGCGAGGCCTGGCTTTATTATATCCTAATATGCCTTCCATACTCAGCCAGCGAGCAGAAGAGTGCCGAGACATAATTATATCCCCTCCCCGGGCCGTCTCCCTGTATTAGCGTCTCCTCTAGTTCACTGGCTGCGACAGAGACAAATGAGAGAGTTTTTCCAGCAGATCATTCTCATCCGTTACTGCCAGTTCCGTGTGATAGATCGTCGCAGCTAAAGCGGGGCAATAGATCACGGCGTAAAAGAGACTCGCTAGCGTACCCCAGTGGAGCACGGCTTCACAGATCATCGCCCGCCTAATGCACACGTGGGTTAAGAGTCAAATCCCGCTAGTTGCAGGGGAACCGAACCTCCTCCCCCCCTCCCCCCACCCTCAACCTCCCGTCATCTCTCACATGCCCTTCTCCCGATTAAGCTGGAATAAATGGCTGCAATTGTCCCGTTGACCCTGCGAGTGTTTCAGTGTCACAGGTACGGCTGCTGGGCCGTGCACGGATCAGTTCGAGAGCCGGGAACCTGCTGCTTGAAAAACAGCACCAGCAGGCGTCTCCTCATTCACGTCAAACGAACTAGGGTTTGACAAATGATGTTTGTTAAGGTCGCTGACTGAGGTTTTTTACACTTGATTTGTTTCTGGGACAAAAATGTTTCTTGTAAATACATCTTTAACTTGCAGGTAAGGTTTGGCTCTGATGACGAGCCATTCAAAAAACAAAAAGTCTCTTGTAATTTATTATATATGTGTAGTTAGGAGCAGTTTATAGGACTGGGACGTATCAGACAGCTAACATCTGGCTAGCTCAGGTGAATGGCTAATTTCTTCTTCTTGATTTTAGCTAGATCACTGAAACTGCAACTTTCATATGACGCATATTGATCTTCTGGGAATAAGCAGAACGTTAGCGTCTGTATTGTTTTTTAAAATCTATCTAAACTGCGTTTCCTTTTCGTCACATCGTGCAAGATGCAACATTGGCAAGATGGCAAGGTTTCCGACGTGTTGCTTTCAGGAACAGTTCGTTACAGTGGAGTGTTACAGATCATTAAAAAACGTGTGTCCATCTTTTGTTAATTGGTGAAATCTCAGTCTCTCTCTGTCTGATTGTGGCTCAAACATCTCGAGAGTCGTTCATCTTATGGGCTTCACACTCAAGCACGTGCATTGTTAAGAGGCCCAAGGAAGCCCAGTGTTATTCCAGTGTGATTCTGGATAGATTCTTGGTTTGCCTCGGTATTTTGGGATTTTATTATTAAGGGAACTGACCCTCCTGCTGAATGTCAGTGCTGAGAGTGCACGTGCAGACAATGCTGCTGAAAATATTTAATATATATCCCTTAAATATACATTACTTTGTGGTATTCGACACTACAAAGCCTCCAAAGGCTGCAGCCCTGCCTGCCGCAGTACAGCGAAGTGTTTAGCTCGTGTCTCATCAGAGGTAGTGAGTAGACGTCCCTAAATAGCACAATGCTTCTTTATATGCTGCGAGTAACACGGCGAATTAGCGCTGCTGCACAACATTACAGATTTCAATTAATTCTGATCAGCACAGATGTTGTATCACTCTCGCACGGGGCCAGCCTCATTCTTATGTAAATTGCAGCCGAGAGAGGGAGACTTGGAAACTGTGAAACGGACGAGATGATGCCTGCAGAAGCTTTGCAGGTAATTTACACTATCGCAGTTGTTTTTTTCTGTACGTCGCGTGCTCTGAAAATTAAACGCTTGTAATTTAAGGTCTGGTAAACTAGAGTTGATTATTCTTGCACGACGATTTATCAACAAGAGGATTAATTAGAGGAAAGGCAGAGCTCTGTGTAATGAAAGGGGGTTGTACAGTAAGTCTGTGTGTTGTCCTTCCTGTGTGGACTAATTGGACTCGTGTCCTTTCCCATACAAACTAAAAATAAGACAAGCGACGCTGTAATCCAGAGCAGGGATGAGTGTAAAATGAGGGATGTCCACTGCTGTCATTCAGTTCCTGACAGGAGCCATGACAGGAACCCCGACAGCTCACAAAGGTCAAAGTGTGCCTGACCCCCCCCCTCACCCAGAGAGGATATGCTTACAGAAGGATGAGGTCTTCTGTAAACCAGGCCCACTGTTTCTGCAAAATGTGTCAAAGGACTCATTTTTCTTTTCTCCCTCTCTCTTGGCGGAGGTGTGGGAACCAAGGCTGCGGCGATGACAGCAGACGCGGCATCAGTTCGTTTGATGAAGTCCCACCATTGTTCACGTTGATAAATTGTTTCGATGGCTGTGACCTCTTCGGACTCGGCTTCCTCGGGCGACTTTGATGTATGAAAGTGTGAAAAACCAAACCGGGGGGATATTGTGCTGTTTTTCTTTTGACGGCTTCCTTGTCAGACGCAGAAAACTTCAAGTTGGAATCGGCGGAGAAGGAAAAAGTCTCGAACAATACAAGAAATATATGGATGTACATTATGTTAATGAATCAATCTTCAGTGTGGAGCCGAGACCTGTTGACATTATGTGACTCATTTAAGTATCAATGGTACTGGAACAGATTCAACAGCATGTTTGGCTCCATATTGTTGAGCAATGTTGTCGCAATGGGAATAAATAAAATCAGCTTTTACTGTATGTGTCAGTACAGATGCTGCTTCTTTTCCATTGCAATGTTATTTTGTACGTTTTGTCACGTTTGTGTTTTGTGTTTTTTTAACATATAGGGAAAAATGTGCAACAGCAACCTTTTCTTTCTATTATACAAGATGCAGCACGTATACATACAACTAAACATGCTGGAAATACACTTGAATAAATATCAAATATCAAATTTTAAAAAACACGTGTACTTGGACTTTTTAGTTTGGGCCACATGCCCCATCCACTAACACGGAGGAGGCAGGATTTATGTCATTTCATCCATCTTTAAAGACAGTCTGTGGTTTTGGATTTTGGGGGAAAAAAGAAGCTTATTTGCTATTTTGAACCGAAACAATAAGTCAATTTTAAAAATATAACAAAGAGTAAAACTCAGACAACGGAAGCATCGCTCCTTCACTCTTCCAGTGAACCTACTGAGCCTAGTGTGCGTCGTCTTTGCCTAATGCTTTGACGAGCGGCGAGATTCACCACAACAGGTGCTGGGAGCAGCGGCGAGGTCACAGCTTTCACGTTTGGCTGCTAAAGACTGGCGACTGGAAACCTGCAGCGAGGGAAGAATCCAGGATAGTAAAAGGATGTGATTTATCTCCTCTGGCAGAATTCTGCCAAGACCGCGTGAAAAACGGCCGACGGGGTTCGAAAGCACAGTCTGTTGTCAGTACTTTAATCCCAGTGTGTCCACAGAGTGTCGAGCTGTACTGAGCGGTTTCATACTTTATTACACAGAAATTCAGAAATGCCAACAAAGGCCAAACAGATCCAGTTTTGCCATTTAGTTGGTGTAAAAATATAGAAATGCCATCATAGATTTTTAGAGAAAAACAGGGGACTTTGTTATTATGGGGGAAATGAGAATTAACTTCTCTGACACCTTCAGTGACATGAAAAATAAGGATTAACATTTTTATTTTTACCTTTTAACCTTTAGACGAAAGAGCATTAAAATGGGACGGAGAAGCAGTGAACTGAAGAAATGTGGACACCGACCACTCAACGAGGTGAGGTGAGGTGAGGTGAGGTGTTTCCTGAAGAGGTGAACGAGGGATAGTCTCATGTTGAAGGTGGAGTTGGTGATTCTGACACACACACTCGTTGGCATAACTCATTCCCGGTAACCTCTTACCTTAACCTTAACCATCACAACTAGTCCTTACCTTAATCCTTAAGGAAAGTCTTAAGCCCTAAACAACGGCTTTGATAAACTAGCCGGCCAAAATGTCCTCATTTCCAACTTCCTTTTTTTAAAGTTTGAATTTGCTTTTAACATTCCTTTTTCCTTTTATCTCAACCAAGTATTTTATTTGTTATCGAGCTCAGTTCTTGCCAGCGTCATTCAGCATGCTGGACCGAACATAACCCAAACACAACTCTAACCCTTAAACCAAGTGTTTATCTTAAAACAGCCCGTTGAAAAAGTGAGGATTGGCCAAAATGTCCTCACTCCAAAGGGACTATGCTCTAAATGGGCCTCACAAAGATACAAGAACAAGTAATGTCTTTGTGAGGACACTTCTACTAACTCTATCCCCAACCACCCCCCCACTAATCCTAACCACACTAACTAAAAACCAGGACCTCAGACATGATGTCGAGCTTCATTAGAACCCAGTAAAGTCCCAGTAAAATCTACTGGTCCTGACATGGTCAGTGTTTATGCTGGAAAAGTAAAGTGGTGACATAAACAAGCACATACACAAACACACACACACACACACACACATTGGCAAGTGCTGTCACTGCTGCTGAAATGATGAACCTGAAACCACAAAGTGACATTGAAAGATTCATTTGCAAACTGTTTGTGTTTGCGATCACGCTTACTGATCACGCGCACACACGCGCACACACGCGCACACACGCACACATCCTCAACGCCCCCCGCAGCCATTAAACGTCAACTATCCTCCCGTCAGTCGTGACTGGAGGTGGTGGCAGTTTGTGTATTTTGTGTTTATGTGTGCCGGAGTTGGGGGTTGGAGGTGTGTGGGGTGTAGTAGAAGGAACAGCCAACCACATAACTTCGAGCTGTCACCACTGAGTAAGCCCCCTCTCACACACACACACCCTCCGCCACTGCCACCCTTGCCCCTGTCCCCAAAAGGCGGCATACGGCTGTCATCGCCCAAAACAAGATGTCGTGTCAAGGCAGTGAAATTACACAATAACGAGGCTCACTTGAGATTAGGCTAATGAGAAAATCAAAACACAATTTAATTCTTGTCAGCGGCGAGGCGTCTTTAAATTACCTCTCGTAGTAGCATGCTGATTAAGAGAAGTCTGCCACTCAGCCTGCTGCCCACTAAAAATAGCCCCTGGGCTTTCTGGATCACGGGTGGCGTTCTTCATTGCAGGGATATTAAATGCAGATGCACACGCACACGCACACGCACACACACACATATATATGTACATGCATGTCTCTATGGGCACACACATGCACTGAGCTACGTTTATAACAACCAGAGGTCTGTGCTCCATTTGTGAGTTTCTCTTATCGAGCATTAACAGCTCTGTTGTTTAGACACCGAGTGTGTTTGTGTGTCTACAGAGTCAACACTGAAACCTACGTACTTTCCCCCTGATTCAGAATCCCACTGATGTTTTGCAATAGTGTGTTACTCAACACTATGGGATGTAATCAGTCCAAATTACCAAATGACGCTGGTTTCTATTAAAATTCTCACGTAGTCCCTCTCCAGCCTCCACAGCCTGATCTTCCAGTCTGTTGCACATGGGAAATACAAAACGTTGGTGTAAATCCTGCAGAATCGTCCGGTACGCACATAGTTTCTGGGCTTGTCCACGACATTTTACCTTTTTGTTGTCATTTCTTAGTCAGCAGGATTATGCAAAGTACAACGGAACCTATTTCCATCTTGTGGAGGGATGGGACCTGGGCCTGATGCAGGATTTCACTTTCTTTAACATTGCAACATAGGACATTTTTTCCAGGGAATGATTTGCAGATTCTCCAGTGTTCAGAACACATTGAATGGTGAATACATATCTTTGGTTATCAGACCTCCACTCGACCATCATGTGTAATAATTGCTTGGTCTTGTTCTAGTCTTGCACACATATGATTTTAATTTGTTGATGAACGCAATGTTTAACAACTTAAAAAGAAGTGAGGAGATTCAAACTCATCCTTTATAAGAGAGTGTTTTTAATGATCTTACCCTGAAGCCTCCTCTCTCCCCTCCTCTCCTCTCCTCTCCTCTCCTCTCCTCTCCTCTCCTCTCTCTCCTCTCCTCTCCCTCTCCTCCCTCCTCCTCTCCCTCTCCTCTCCTCTCCTCTCCTCTCTCCTCTCCTCTCCTCTCCTCTCTCCACTTTTGCTTCCACTTTTGATGTCATGATGGTAATTAACTGGCAGAACGTAAGCTACAGCGTGTCACGATGCGGCCACATCACTATTCCCAAACAACCTGCAAGCATATGGCACAGAGTGTTACATCCCCCTAATGGCCCCTGAGAGTAGCAGCGCTGCCATCAGAAGGAAGAGGGAAGGTTTCACCGGTGAAATCACCGTCGAGCTGTCAGTTCATTATGCCAGCGTGATGAGTTTATAGGGTTCTGCGGCGCTCGGGGCTGTTCAGCAAGGAAATAAAACTCGTGCTACGCTGTGTAATTAATTATAATATTTTTTACACTCGTAGCACTAGAGTCTGTCTTGGTGTACTGGAGCCCTGCCTTGCTCAAGGACATGGCATCTGCTCTTGGCTTAACTCAACTGTTTACCTGTCATGAGATTTCTTTGTGTGTTTACTGTACAACACAAAATATATTTTCATAGCATTTCTTATTTTCACCTTAATATCTGCCTTTGCCTTGACTTATTTTTTAATGATAATTGTCCTAACTCTATAAAGCAGCCTATACCTAAGTCAAGGTTATTTGTATAATTTGTATAATAATAATTATTAATTATTATTATATTGAAGGGTGAGAAACCCAATCACCCAAACTCAAGTTGAGTTAAAATGGTTTATTTTATGTTAATTTGACTTTATTTCTTGATACAAACCAACATAGTTAAGCACATTTATTTGCATATTTGAAATCCAGTAACACAATAACAATATTTATACTTCTCCCAAAAAACAGAGACACTACAAGTGTAAACGACTTGTCCAGAGGGACACTTCCTGCCTGGTCAGCTGACTCCTCTTATTTAAAATCAGTCTGAAAAGTCTCCATGTGTAACAGATCAAACGGTTCCACCATCAGGAACCGACCTGTCACGTTTCCACATAGAGTGACCAGACTCGTGATCCCCCTTCACCGCCTTCATCTTTCACCGGTTCACCAGGACTTCGATTGCCAACACTGAGCAGCCAAGCGGCTAACGCCATTTCAACCTCTTTATGTGCTCCGCCGCTCTGCTCGCCGCCGCTCTTGCCGAGCCATATGGCTCACGGACACGCTCCCCATTTTTCAGATAACTTCTCAAGCGAGAGGACAGGACACAAACAGGAGGAAGATGTACGAGAGCCTGACTCTCACCCAACCCCCCCCCCCCAACACTTACCACTGTGCATGCTTTGGAGAACAAAGTCATTAAATGGTGACGGTTGTTTGGGGCAGATTTATTCAGTGAAACTGAGGTAGAAAGCAAAACTGATGCTGAGGGTTAGTTTTTAATTATATTAATTACACTAAATTGGAGGAATAGAGAAGTTTCACTGAAGCATTTTTCAAAATTCAACAAGCTCGACGGAAAAGAAAGACAATAAAAGTTAAATGAAAGAATATACATTTTATTACCTCCACCAAGGAGGTTGTGTTTTCACCCCTGTCCGTAATATTATCATGTGTTTGATATCGCAGAATAAATATTAAGTGATTAGTTCCCTGAGCAGTGTTGTAGCAGGAAATCAGGCCTGTTGGTTGGTTGGTTTGTTTGTAAGCAATATTTCACAAAAACCACTGAATGGATTTCAACAAAACTTGGTGGAAGGATGTGGAATGAGAAAGAGAAGAACCTATACAATTTTGGTTTGGATACGGATCAGGGGGCAGATCCAATTTTCAACATTTTAACTGATAAATTCGATTAAAATGTAGTTTCTGCTTGATAGCTAATTTCAAGACAAATTAACTCCTTATTTCTGCAATCAGTAGAAACGCATCTCTGTGCATCGATAATGTTTGCATCGCCAGGAGCGTTAATCAAATGTTTTCAGCCTACATCAGTAAATCAGCTTTTCAAAAAAAAAAAAACCTTAACGATCACACTGTTGTCTTTACTGTGACGTAGCGTCTGCTGCAGAAACGACCGTGGCAAAGACGTGAGCCTCCTCCAGAACCTCGCATTATCAACGCTTCCCATGTTTCAGGGGCTTCATCCATCCTTTGTGCCGCGCATTCCTGAAATAGCGCCATCCTCCCCGAGACCCTCAAAGGGCTCCGCCGCTGAAAGAGTTAAGGCTTCCTCTCCTGACGGCCCGATGTTGGCAATGCATGACAGCGCCAGTTGACAGCGCCGGCTATGGATGACAGATGACAGTGGAGAAGGGAGTGGTTTGGTGCATGTGGATTGGTGGGGAGGGAGGGGGGGGGTGATTATGAAGATAAGGTGTCCATGGGAGATCTCTGAACACTACCCCGAACACACACAAACCATCACATCACCACAACCAAGACATAAGCTCGTGCAAACCTCCCAAACAGATGCAGACACAGCGCTGCATTCAGACCAGTATATACGCACAAGCAGACACACACGACATGCATGCACAATCTCTCTCTCTCTCACACACACACACACATGCACACACACACACGCACAACCCCCCCCCAGGCATCATCCCATCTATTTGACACAGTAATTACAGCACACACTGATTCCAATGATGGATGAACTCCCTGTCTGGGATGTGCAGTCTCTCCTTCCTCCCACTCTCCCTCCTCTCTCCCTCCTCTCCCCTGTGTCCCCCCTCGTTCTGTCACCACAACCTCCAGCAATGTTACACACACACACACACACACACACACACAGCTTTAATACCTTCAGTGCTGCTGTAGGAGGATGTGAACGATGGTTAGTGACAACAGATAACAGGGGTTTTGTTCTTATGAGGAGCTTAGTGAGTTAAATCAGTGTGAACCTCCAATGAAATGGTCCCGGTGGCTTAAAGTGATCTTTGGAGATAATTAATAACAGTATTTATTAACATTATAGAGCTACTTGCACTATTTGAATTTGTCTATGCTGACACATGCATACACATTATACGTTATAAGTTCCAGTAATTCTTATTTATAGAGTCAATATCACAAGTTTTATCCATAACATCCATTCAATGCAGCTGGCCGACAGTATCTGCTGATACGGTTCGATATGAGCTGACACAATATTTCACAGACAAATCAGAATCTGTGTTTATGTTTGTCAATATGCGCTGATATAAAAACTTTTATTTAAAAGAAATGGGAAAGCAGATTTAATAATATTCTATTTTATTTCATTCTATTTAATTTTATCTTCTTTTAACTATTGGTATTTTGTTGTATTGCGTGTTGCTGTGTTTCTCTTTTACTAAGTGAAGCACTTTGGCCGACCAAGTCATATTAAATGTGCTATATAAATAAAATTGATATTTATGTTTACATTTTCCACAAGAAATAAGAATTATGTTAATTATTTACTTCTCTATATTTGGTTGTATTCTTTTTATCATAAGGGTTTAATAATCTATCTATCTATACAGTTATAAATATATATGTCTTGCTGTCAGATATTGTTTACTCCCTAATATCAGCATCAGTATCTCAGTTACTCTCCCTGAGTTCTTACACTCACTGTGCACATCTCACCCCGATGATTAATAAGTATGTCACTGAGGAGTAGCTGCACATTATCCTCTTCTCTCTCTCTCTCTGTGTTATTGGGCCTCACCCCCTCTTAGAGTGAAAAACAAGAGAACCGCCGAGCAGGCGAGGTCTTCATGCCAGACTGGCATAGCAGCAGATGCTTGCTGGCATTTAATTGAGTTGTTAATGCAGCACACAAAAGCAGAGGCCCCCAATTCAATTTGGCTCCTTTCGTCTCGACCCACCGGCCCCTCGGTTTCATTAAGGGGACACGGGAACACCTGGCGGGGGCCGGGGGGGGCCACCGTCACCTTGATTGGAGAGCAAGGTGACGGCCTTCAACACCGGATGTGACAGGGACAAGTCTGGTTCTAAGCTACGGCTCAAATCCTTTAATACTTCACATGTTAGGATGTGTACGGGCCAGGACTCTCTCGTCCTTACGAGGACTCAACTGTAAAAGCGAAATGTACTTGTGGCACAACTTATCGAGTAAATGCTAATTTGGGTTGATGTGAATTTACTAAGCATGTTAAAATTGATCAACTTTCGGAATAAATCTGTTTAAGTTACATGTCCAGTAAAGTCATGATTCAACTCCACGAACACACAAAGATAATAAAAAAAACATTGTCAATAATAATAACAGTTTTAAAATCATTCCACAAAATCGAAAAAACGTCAAATTTCAAAGTCAATTACATTAAAACAGTACAAAGCAAGAATGAGTTGGTTTAACTGTGCATTTAAATAATCTGTATTTTAGGCCTTAAAACGTTTTTAAATATGTCAAAATAATATGTGCAAGGTCTTAAATATGTCTGTTTTGTTAATATTCATAAAACGCAACTTCTGTCATGCTTTAATATTAGAAATGCAGTATCTTTCACAATGATGCAGTTGACTTGGCTTTGCTGTGGGAAAGATGATGGAGACCTTTTCTGCCCGTAGTTTACGAGATAACGTGGATTTCCAGGATTAATCTCGACAAAAACTGACTTGAATTTCGTTTATTTTTCATTATAAAAGATCCAAATTGTAACTTGGTGGATTTCCCACAGTTTAATCCGTCAGACGACTACTTTCCAAACGGTATTCTCATGAAGTCATCAGGTTTTGCACAGATAAAGGTTATTTGTGCTGTTAGTGTGTAGTAAGGGTGTAGGAGAGAGAGGAGGGAGGGTGACGAGCTCATGGGGAGGGGGTAGCATGGAGGAAAGGAGGGTTTGTCGCCTCGGGGCCGCGAGCGAAGCGGCGCTGTAAGAAAGGTGCGTCCTGCTCTTCCTCGCCGCCAGGCCGAGGAACCAGCCACCCCTGACGCATCAAAACCTGTCAGAGGGAGAACGGAGACACGGCGAGGTCACGGCGAACGGGACGGGCGACCTTCTCAACGCCTGCTGATGTCTTTTTCATTAGTCGGCGAGGGGAGGGGGTTAGGTGGAGGTGGGGGGTTGCGACGCGGTCTACTGCCCGAGTGAATTGGCCTGAAATGCAAAGCAATCGAGGCTAATGTCATTGCCCACACAAATTAATGCAAGTGCCACGGCGTTGTGAATGCTGCTATTAATATGGAGGAGGCTCTGCGAGGAATTATCTAATCCCCTCATGCATTTTATGATCTATGTAAATGTGGGAGGAGGTTGTAACTAAAAGGATGATTAAACTGTCAAGTGTTGGACGGGAAATTATCTGCAGTGCTGGAATTTCCAACGCCGAATATTGACTAGCGCTGTTTTTTTTCCAATTCGAGATCTGACATTTAATGTCATTGCATGGTCGTGAGCTAATGCAGCCTTATGTTTATTCATCAATGTTTGCATTTGAATACAAGCTAGTGATTATTTCGTGTAAGTGGAGGCTAATCAATGATCTCAGATAAATCACCAATCAATAACGAGCGTTTCAAGACTCATTAGAGCTTTTGTCCGTACGTTGGGATGCTACAGCGCAGTTTGTTATTTCCAATGTTTTTGTATTCGTGCATGTAATCACTCAAGAAACATGCAGCGGAACAATAGAACACACTTAACGGTCATTAGTGTGGTTTGATGCTTGAATACAGGATAAACGAGCCCAACAGTTCCCTCATGAAACCACATTCATTCTCTGAGGAATCAAAGAAAAATGTCACAATGTTAAAAGAAAGTGAGAAAAGGAAATCCTGATCTGCTCCTGATCCAAATCTGGATAGAAATGTTATGAGGACTTCCATCAAATTTCAGGTAAATCCATTTATCGTGTAATCTTTCTGACAAAAAAAACAAACAAGCTATATCTATTACTTTGTGATTAAATTTGGTTTTTAACTATTTATTGTTTTTCTGTCTATAGAGCTTTGGAAAAACAGTATTTTTATCCCTCCATTGAGTGAATTTAAAAACTCGATCATATGACTCTAGTCCGAAATTTGATGGCTTCTTCCTTGGCTCATGCCCCACCCCTCCACAAAGTTTGCGTGATAACAAACACCACAAGTTGACTAGTTCTCGTCTGGTAGAGTTTTTGTACCTTTGTTTTTGTCGTGTCCACAATGTGTGCAAATGTTTTGTTTCTCTTTTTCAAGGTCCTAACCTGACATGCATCCATCCCACATTAAAGCCAAGTGTCATTCAGCTACTGGTCGTTCGGCCGAACCTAGCGGGAATAACTTGGCCCTGGCTGCAGCCGAAGCGGTTTAACTGTTCCTCCACCTTCACATGAGTCACAGCCACACAATGGCAGAGCTGAGACCTTTTCCGCCTGCGATATTGCAAAGGACAGGGGGAACGGCAACGCTTCCAGAGAGGATGTGAACATGGGCCGTGGGCACATTGTTGGCCTTGAGTCCCACCACGCCACAGTCTTCCAGGGCTTTTGGAGTAAAGGGGGGCGGGGCGGCGGTTGGTAGTCTGCCCCCGTGGTTTCCTGTTCGCATGGCTTTTAGACCTACAAGACACCTGGGACCGGGCCACTGTGAAAGCGTATTCGCAGGAGACGGGTAAACCCCCCCCTTGACGTCAGCGGCGTGTTGGGATCGCGTGATGTGTCGGGCGCAGACGAGTCGGAGAAAACGAGTTGGGCCGTTTCGCCGGCGGTGTGACTCAGCGCTGTTTGTTTACAGAGGGAGACACTTGCTTCCTCCTCAGTTACTACAAGGCCAAATAATGTGTGTGCCCCATCCTGCAGCAGCCATGGCAACAATAAAAAAAAAAGGGATATCATATTTTATTGAGCCAGAAGTGAAACGTGAACCAATTAATAGCATTCTTGGGTTTTTTCTTTTTATTGACATAGAATCTCAACACCAGCATTCACGTTAAATAAAGAGGAGACATGTAATTATGACAGGAGAAGAATCCGTAGAGGAAGAATTGAGAGATTGGGATTTTAAATCTACATGTTTTAAACAAATGCACGAGAGCAGACAAAATAAATATGAATCACCGACATTTTTCTTTTCCTCAAAACGAGCTGCAGTTCGTCTTTTTATGATTTCCAGAATCTCCCTCGCCAATGTCAGCGTTGCATAAATCTTCGGACAATTGTCATCACCTCAGGAAAGGAAAAACATTCTCTCGCTCTGCATCCTTGTCATGTTTGCACGTTGGCATGACCCTCTATTGTTGCACGGGGGCAGAACGCAGCTCTTTGATGCGCTAAGTGATTTACAGACAGAGAGAACATAAACAAACGGTTCATTCAGGACTCGGGGCAGGAAGTGCCCTCCGACTTCAAACAGGAGCTCCAAAGAAAACAATAGCCTCAAGTGGATTTCTCTCACGTCTCTCGTTTCTTTCTGTCATTGAGCCCAGTGGCACAAACGACTACACTTCTGTGAGCTCTATTTTGATCTGTTATAAGTTGTTGAGGCTCACTTGCAATTAATTATTTGAGGTAGTAAAAGTTAAAAGTGTGAACAGAGACGTGTCTTTAGTCTCTGTTCATAGTTTAAAACTCTAAACACTGTGGTTACACACTGCTTTGTCAAGTTCCTTTAATTATGAACATGTGGCAACAATATAAATGTTGGCAGAATTGTTCCGCTGCAGTTTCTTATCACCAAAAGTTCTTGAATCTCGTTGTCTCTCCTTCTTCGGCATCTTCCACACGTATGGCGCCTCTTTGATTTTTCTAATCTTTCAGTTTCGAGTCACTTGAGTGTTTTCCAGAAATGTTCTTGCCTATTCTCACATGGTCTCATTCGGACATTTTGCAAAAATTTTACTCGGGGGGGGCTGCAGCAAAAGTTACAGAAAATGTCCAAAGCAACTGACGTGGATATTTGCTTTCTTACATATAATTATCACCGGAGAGTGAATGTCTGAAAGCAGCACTGTTACACTTGTTATTCACCAAACCTAGAAGGTTTATACAGATTTTTAAGTCTGCTACAAAAGCTGATTATCTCCTTTTCCGTTGCCAGTCGAGGAGTTTGAGGTTTTCTCTCTCGTCAATGTCTTGCCAAAGTAGTAAATTCACGTTTCCATCACTGCTGATTACATTCCCAGGTGAGGGGCTAAAACTCAGATCTTCATTTAACGGTATCTTCACTGTCTTCGGCGTCCGCTCCTCATCTCGCTCCGTCCTGCACCAATGAGGAAGCTCGGATTAAAGCGGCGGCAGGGGGAGGAGGAGGAGGAGGAGCAGGAGAGGTTTGCCCTTTAAATCAGCATCCTGTTGTGTTACAAAGTGAGAAATAATCATTCATTAACCCCTCTGACCCACACTGGGGAGAGGGGGGGGTGGGGGGGTTTCCACATGGAGCCCCCTCATTGTCTCGTCCTCCTCTGCAGCTGGGTCAGGCCGATTGACAATGCACATAATGATCTTAAATGGATTAACTGGCCAAACACGCCCTGAAGTTTCCTTTTCAATTATGAAGTGGATCAGTTTATAAAAACGGAGCCCGGTTGTGGAGAGCAGAGGCCAGAGGACCCCCAGGGATTACAGGGTGTGTGCGTGTCTGTGTGTGTGTGTGTGTGTGTGTGTGTGAGGAGAGAGAGAGGGAGAGAGAGAGAGAGGGTGGGTGGGTGGAAAAGAGATGGGTGGTTGTAGCCTTCAGGACAGGCAGGGACACAATTGGAAAGATGTTTTAAAATAGGAGGGTAGATGAGGGCTGTGTGTGTATCCCTCTCTCTCTCTGTGTGTGTGTGTGTGTGTGTGTGTGTGTGTACATGCACGGGCCTAGGGGGTCTCAGACATGTCATCTCTCAATAAGCTCCCTGAGGTACAGAGTTTATTGTCACAGGGAAGAGCCTGACAGACAAGTTAATCAATCTGGCAATTTGGTGTAACACACACACACACACACACACACACACACACACACACACACACACACACACACACACACACACACACATGGGGGGTGGTGGGGGCTGTGTTTGTGTTGCGATGTTTCAGCTTCAGTTGTTAAACAGCAGGTGGAAGTTTTCTTCTCGTTATCTCAGCCTGAACATCTGCATGAAGAGGAACGTGCCTCCATCACTGGACCGATTAACATTGTTCCTCCACTCAGGCGACTGTGAGTGCGACTGTGTTCAAACTTAACTGTGATAAAATAATGATAAATGCTGGAATATTTCAAAGAAATGCAAAGATTATTCAGTTTTTAGGTGTTTAGATAATTTTTCCTCATCAAGACCACAAACCCTGCCTGATTATTTTGCATTTGAAAACTGATTTAATACAAAGAAACCTGTTGTTTTAATTTTTACAATAAGAAAGTAAAAAATATGATAAATGCAAGAATTCAAAAATAACAACATAAGTATGACAGCTGAACACTTTCTGGGTGTGTGATTTAACAAAGTCAGTATCTTAAGTATTTTAAAGTTTTTAATGTCAAATTTTCTCAGAATTTTTTCCTCCTTCACCTTCGATAACCTGAGGAGTTTATGAGCATTGGAAAAATACCAAAAGATAAAATACAAATACAATACAGTTTGCAGCATTGTACTGCAACAGGAAACAAAACAATGTTTGGGTGAGTCGGAGAAAAATGGCTCATTAAAAAAAATATATATTTTAAAGAATGGGTATTTTCCACTGGGTCCCACTGTGTTATTATCAAATAATGTAAAATATAAACTTTTACCGTTCCCCTGTAACCTTTTCTGTTTTCTTTGCTCATGATGCTGGGAAATGGGACTAGAACAAAACTGAACCATTGAGTATTTACACTTGGAAACACCTGAAAAAGAAATCAATGAGTTATCAATACTGATCAATACTGTTCTCAAGTAATGCAATAATAATAATAGATTTATTTGTGCAGCACCTTTCTCTGCAAGAGGATACAACTTTTAAATTTAATAAAATAGATAAAAAAGCTTGATCATAAGTTACAATTTTTTATTTGTATTGTGATTAATTAATTCCTTTTATATTCATGTTGCTTATTCTGTCCTCTGCTGAAACATTTCAACCATCTTTTTGGGTTTGTTCTCTGGACCCTCTTTAGTTTTTAAACATATCATTTTACTTGCTTATATATGCGAGGGCTCTGTGTGTGTGAGTGTGTGTGTGTGTGTGTGTGTGTGTGTGTGTGTGTGTGTGTGTGTGTGCGTCTGCATGCCTCCTTTGCTGCACGTTCAAGTGTTACATGATCTAAGTGGGTTCTGAAGTGCAGCGCAGACTCGACCGCAGCCCTGCGCCGCGGCACTCTGACAGCTTTGATTAATTTGATAATGATGACCTATTGTGGCGTTTTATGCTAAGGTAAGCACAGCTGTCGGCCCGGGTCAGGACGAGTGGGAGGAGGTCACAGTGGAAGAGAGTTAACTTTGTTAATGGAGACACGGCCGAAGGGGAGACTCGCACCAAGGACAGGGATCAATGACGGAGGGTTGTAATGAAATGGACAGTAACCTTGAGGAAGGTGTAGGTCGTCGCACCGACTGTATCACTTACTCTACGCTTTGTTTATCTGTCTTTCTCTCTCGCTTGATTTGTTTTTCCTCGACATTCACACTCGTAAACTTCATGGATTCCTCAGCCTTTGTTCGTTGGTTTATGTTCATCTCTTCGGTTCAAGTTATAAAAGAAAAACACACACGACGACAATTAGACAACAAAAGAAGTAATTAATAAAACAGCCCTGAACCAATGACACGGTCTAATCACTGCTCCAGATGATGGCGTGTTTGAGTGTTGTGAGAACTGTAGGAGTTTACAGTTGCGACGGTGTTCGAGGCAGAAAAGGCCGACTGATTTTCCACGTTGTCTCTCTCTCTCTCGTTCTCACCGTCTTTCCTCTCATTCCTTCTCAGACACGATTCCCGGAGTCCGAGGGGAAAGCTGCTGTTTCCCCCGTCGAGCCTCGGCCCACGCTGGGAGACTTTTACTCTTCCTGACTTTCTTAACTGGGAGGAGACGAGACACCCGACACCGGGCCGGACAGTGAGTCATCCTTTTCCAGCGTCGACGGGAACTTGAACCTTTAATCCCGGGGATCTCAGAATCCGGAGAGTTGCAGATTCCTTATCATTTACATTAATCCCAGGAATTTGCACCATGCCACTAAGACACAGGCTCCACTTACTTAACTGACACAAAATAGGGCAATGGCCATGATGATACTTGACTGGTTTGAGCCACACAACCATATCATGCACTTGGTTGTAAATAATAACGTAATAAGATTGGCAGCAGGGGACGCAGATGTTTAACGTCAGCCACTGTGCAATGAGATTTGTCCGATTATTAACCTTTACATAAGATGGTTGTGTGTTTATCTCAATTAAAAAACACAAGCCAAAGAAATAAAAACACAGTTTCTTTTGTTGGATGTTACTGTAAATCGATTGAAAGCTTCTGTGGACCATCAATAAAACATATATAAAAATCGTACCTGGATTCAAATGACCTCAGTGTTGAAGTTTTTATTGCTACCTCCGCAGCAAAGATCTGCCGCTCTCACCTTCAGCTGAAAGTTCACCGTCGTCTCCTGCCAAGTACTTTGAAGTGATCCCCTCAGAAAGAAAAACTCCAACACTTGTCCATAAACCATGCCAGGCCCTGCGCCATTGCCCATATGTGAAATCAATACCTGGTTCCAAACTAGCCCCGTCCAAACTACCAGCGCCTTCGTGTTTCACATCCCCGTAATCTGCCTCCTGAACTCTGCGAGACTCGCCGTGAAATAAATCGGCTATCAGGAAGACGAATTGTAAGTAAATCTTTTTGCCTGCGATTGTGGAAAAATCTGGACCCAAAAAACGATGGCGAAGGACATCCAATCCGCTGTCTGGAAAACGCTGCATCCGTGTAATTCAAGACAACGCAGCAGCTGTAAGGATGACATTGATCGTTTCAAAATACCTCTTTTTTCCACTTCTTGATATCGGACCGCTGTGGCTGCCGGAGATTTCTTTACCAGGAAACCGAGGAGAGCGGCGGCGGCGGCTTCCTCCCTGCGTTTGATCAGAACCATACCGAACGGAGGAGGAGGTCATTTGTTGGATTTATCTGCACCACCACAGACTTCAAGGTCTGGCAGACATCTTTTTGTAACATGGATCATTGTGACAGTGACACAAACTCCAAACCTGTGGACGTGTATGCTCGGTTTCTGGCAGCATGAAGCGACATGTACATCTTTTTAAAGCGTATTTCTGAGCAGGGTTGTTACTGTGTGGATCTGAACGTCATTCCTGTTTTTAAATTGACATTCAAACAGGCACCAGAGTTAATCTGAGACTGTTAATTGTTGTATCGCGAGCAGATGCCCGCAGACTGTTTTATGACCTGATTACCATGTTCCTCCGTGTGTCACAACACAGGAATGTTAATTCAGCCCCAGTTTGTGCAGCGGAGAGGGAGGTCGGGAGGATGAGGCATCCCAGAATAGTGGAGCTTATGTAGTCAGTGCACACCGGCCCCGTGGAGCGGTGAGGACTTGCTAATGGCGAGGATGATCCCCTCCTCCCAGTAGGTACCTCCTGTTCCTGTACACACTAGTTAAACATGGTCAGAAATATGTTGTTGTTGTTGCAGCACACATAAAAACATTAGTGTTATTGTCATTAATACGGAGTCGGATAATAGAAAACAAAATATGAAGAACGGAAAATAAAATTTCTGCAAACACTTACATTTATAATGGTCCCAGAAACCGTCTACAGCAACTTTCAGGACAAACATTCAGGAACTCGTTTGTCCCTGCTACTATTGGACTTTTAGATATTTCAAAACAGTTTTATATGATTTAAATATTGTAGTTTCATGTATTCATTTCCTGACTGCACAACAAATTACCCCTCAGGGATCATGGAGATATCCTTGATCCCTGAATTCCAAGTTCATCCTCTGATTGAATTTTCAAAATTTCAATTCAATGCCATTTTATTTGTACGGCACCAAATCATACATCATCTCATTTGGCTTAACACAGAAACGTCCAAGAGAGAAACACTCATGCCAAACAATGTCTACTGAATTAATAAATGGATTTTTAACAATTAATCACAATAATTGTATTATTGTAATTAATTGTTGTAGTTAATTGATCTTAAATCAGGTAGTTAGGGATGTAAATCACAAAACATGTAATAATCATAACATCCAGTAGTGTGGTAGTAGTAGTTTTGGGCCAATACTGTTAAACAGGAAACTCAACAGTAATACTACAGGTTCAAATAATGTCAATTCATTGTTTGTCTCAAGGAAACTCTCCTCGTTTTATCTCCGGGGAAAACAAACACGACAAGGCTGCACGTTGTTGTTATCCAGCTTTAAATGTGTCTGTTAAAGCATCAAGGCAGTGAAGCTTTTTTAACCTTGTTCTACTGTCAGATATTTGTCTTTATAACTGGTAATTGTTGGTCACAGCGCAGGGACCAAACCCCCCCGAACCTTTACCACTTGATTTACAGTCTAATTTATCCCCAACCTCTGAGACCACAAATGGAGATTCCTAAAAACATTCGTGAAACAGAGAGAGGCTCCTCGCTTTCTCTAAGTTATTATAGTCATTGAGAAAGCAGGTTAAACCCAAGATAGAGGGCCAACCTTAAATATAAAGCAGCAGGAGATGGAAGAGTTGGCTTTCAAAGGGAGATATATGGCCAGTACAAGACCAGGATCAGTTGCTTTGGGAACTTAAAACCTCGGATGACAGTGAGAGCCATTTATAATATTAAGATGAATAGGCTCATCCTGGCAACAGCTGGCACGGCCGGGGGTTTGTCTCGTTTGATGCAAATGAACCAGATCGCCGTGTGTTCAGAGGCTATTTAAAGGCAAAAAACGTTGATTTAAAATAGGAGGAAAGAAAGTTGATGGTGCACTTGGTGGTGGTGGTGGTGTGTGTTTTTTTTTTTATAGCTCTTCTGTGAAACACTTTGTGACGTCTCTGCGGGGGAAAGGTAGAATATAAATAAAGAACTCACTGCGCATTATAACACAACAGGAACAAAAAAGGAAGAATATTTAGGTTTTAATTTGGGGTAAACAGTTGATTCCAGCCTTGTCTCTGCCTCTCGGTAGTTATCCCCCTTGTTGGTTTTAGTTCACAGGCCTGATCCTTTACCACTGACGAGGTATGACAGTGTCAGCTTCACCCCACTTCAGGAGTATCCCACTGTGGCAGGTAAAATCTCCCAAATCAACAGCACACATGTTCCACGTTACAGTGGGAACGGCCTCCAAAAAGCCTCTTTCTCCGAGAGTGGCCCGCGTCGATGACAGACGTGTTCTGATTCCACATATGTTGAAATGCAGAAAGCGTTACATGGCCTCTTTGATACAGGATGATTTATAGGGCCTTGACACCGGTTGCAAATGTCTTCGGCTCCGAGGGCACGGGGAGGCCCCGCGCTGCAAGGAGATAGTGCCGATCGAGTCACATTCAGGGCCACGACAGAACGGATTGCGTTTCCACTCGGAGGTTTTTTTGACCTGTTGCCTTTTTGTTCCTCGTTTGGTCATTGTTGTCAAATGTTCTTTCTCATAGACGGACGGAAGGAAACTAAAAAGAAAAGAAGAGCCGGATAAAATTACGACCTGGTGGATTTTCAGTGCCTCCTTACTGACAATGCCATCTGGGAGAAATTGTAATCGAACATCCCTCCGGTTTCTTGTTGTGCACAGATTCCATGCTCCAATTAGACGAGGTTTCTGCAGATACATGCAAGAGGGGGGGGAAAAAGCAGAGAAAGCTTGGTGAAATGTGCCCAGTGTTCATAAAGGACACTGCCAAAATGGTCTGCGTTACAAAATGAGGTTGGCTGAGGTCACTGTGTTGCGAGGTATAATTATATCGTAAAACTAAGCCTCTTGCTCCAGCGTAATTGTAGATAAACAGAGATCTGATTTGTGACACTTCTCAAGTTCGAATCCGGACTGATGCAGCTAATTCAATTAGCAAATGGGGGATCACGCAGCCCCTTAATAGGGATTGGTGGGGATGAGCGAACTTGTTCTCAAAAATTAATTACCTATCACATTTCTCGTGGTCATCAAAGTGACCGGGGCTAATGGCACGGCTAAATCCATATTCAGCCAAGCGCTCATGTTCCATTAGAAATGTCAGTCACTCGCTTGACAGAGTAGTGCAGTAATGTTTTCTGTTGACTCGCGCCCTTCAGAAAGGCCCCAGCATGCAAATGAGCTCCTTAGCTGCGTCTCAGACGATGGAGTAATTTGGTTTAGAGGGCATACATAAATATTTGAGCAACAAACTCTTGGTCACGCGGAACACCGACAAACAAACCTGGGTACAAGTGGGCAATTAATATGTACAGTTAGACGTCCCGCAGGAGGATGGAGTGTAAGTGACAGCATGCAAGCGGTGGCTCAGTGTCATTTTGCATCTCCATTACGCCGCCGCTCTGTTGAATAACTCCTCAAATCTGTGCAGCGCTGATAATAAGTTGCATCGGAGGCTAAGTGCCTGTGTGTTGTTTTAATCTAAATGATGTTGTTGGTTGAATATTCTGCTGCTAAACTTATTGATGGATTTATTCTGCAGTGGGTTGCTTCTTAAAAAAGTTGTTTGTAGTGACCAGGCAGTTTAAAGTGACTCAGATAAAACTTTGTCTTGGCAGTGGTCATAGCGAACAGGTTGTACATTAAAGAAAAGTATTTGTAGTAATGTAACTGAAAATATTGCAAGATCCCATAATTCCCTTTAGAAGATAACAGCTTACAACTTTGCGCAACTTGCTTGAATTTTAAGGAGACGCTCTTCTAATTAATGATCTAATGGGAGAACAGAGCATAACTTTACTTTTTTTTTAAATAACCCAACGCTCTAAATCCTCTACTTAAATCGTTATGTTTACGACTCTGCTCTTTACAGGCGCAGCTCCGGCCTGAACAGATGAAGACAGCTCTCCGGCTGTGGGCGCAGTACACAGGTATGGTATGGCAAGCGTGTGATAGAAACATGAGCCCGAACCGTAAACGTGCCATGAAGGCTCGGGAATGTTCAAGTGCTGGGCTGAGCTTCAGATTGAGTTTTCAGTCGGAGGGGGCGTTCATGAAATCCTGTCAGGGTCCAGTTTGTGAAGTAAAATCAAGACCAAGGACAGTTTAAATATATAATGAAGATTAGTCTTATTTTTCTTTAGATGTGCTTGATCTCAGAGAGGATAAATATAGCAGGAGAACTTTAACGTGTGATACAGTATGTAAGGAAAATAGTTTAATGAAACTATATCTAAGACAGAGATTTTACTCCATTTTATCTTTATCTAAGGAGTTTTTAAAATAGTTTATTTCAAGATTGTCTTGATACTGATATTTTAACTTGCAGTCCTTTAAGTTCAAACACAAAAAGTCTTATAATTTGAAGCCGAAGGACACTATGAAAATGTTGAATCTGTCTTTTAGAGGCGTTTGTTTTTATACCTGCAACAGTGGGATCAAATCAAAGAGAGTTACTGTCTGTGTTAAACAAGAAGAGGCAGAAGAAAAGGAAGAAATGCACTTTACTCATTTCCACTCACTACTGTAACAGTCCAGACCTCTGAACTGAGCTGGACTATGAGGAACAAGCTCTTCTGCCGACGTCAAACAAGCAAATGGGTCAAAACCAAATCCCGGAGCTGTGAATACAATGTAGTCTTCACGCTGGCAGGTTGTTTGTTTTACGCGTGGCCTGAGATAATTAGCCCAGAAGTAATGACTGCTCTCTGATGACAGCCGCTGAAACCTGAGACCCCGGTGTGACATGCTCTCCCCGTCACTCTCCCCTGCCCAACAACTGCAGCGGGGTTATTTTTTGCCCCGGCTGCTAGCGGGGCTAACCTGGCGCCAGCCCCTGGGACCTGGTGATCTAGGGGGGCTGACAGGGCCAGTGCTGCCATTCGACCCTTAACCTCCCACGCCCCTTCTGATGCCAAACGGCAAACAGAACCCAACACTGAAAACACTGTCATGGCGTCCACCTTCGCCAGAGAGGAATAAGGAAAAATATCTTATACCGAGTTTTGAGTTAAAGGAGACAGATCTCAGATGTGGGAGAGGTGGAGGGTGATAGTTGAGTAGAAGTGAGAACCTTGTGGACCAAGTCAAGTCCTACAGTAGTAGCTTCTGTTTCTTCTGACTTAGCAAACAAGCTAAAGGCTTCTGATTGGAATCCAAATGTTAGAATAAAGGACAAGATGGTGAATATTCTTCGTACGTTTGAAGGTCTTCTGCACAATTGAAGTTACCGACTGCCATTAGATGTTAGCAGATGTTAGAAGGTGTTAGCAGCCGCCAAAGGATGTTAAGGACATAACTTCAGTTGTGCATTATAGCGTCATGAAGTGTTTGAGCCTTGGAATCAACAGACTTGAGGGGACGCTGCAGCTCAGGGTCAATCTTTAAGAAATTAAACAATCCATGAAGATCTGTTATCGTAAATCTTGTGATGTGAAGTTCAGACTTTCAATGTCCATAGACTGTGTAAAAAGATGGATGAAGCTGTATGTTTTGCTTAAGGAATATGAATCTACTGTTTATTTTACACTTATAGACATGTATAGGACTTCTTTAGCTAAGTTGTTCACACTAGTTTCTTTGGATTGACTTGCATTCTCCTCAAACAGCCTTGTTTAAATGTCCCGGATCTGAAAACACCTCTCGATGGTACTTAAATTGTCCGTCACGTTATGCAGGGCAGCAGCCGCCCGCTGGGCCACAGCTTAACAAAGGCCATGTAGCTTGATCTTCCTCAAATCTAAAGCAAACAGGCGCAACATGACAATCATGCCACACCAGCGCACTGCAGCCTTAGAGGGAAAACAGTGACTTTCCCCGAGCGGCTATCGGAGCTTTGCCGCCCGCCAAGTGCGAAGGCCTCACAATCCACCGCACTTGTAGGGGGCGCGGATCCTGGCCAGCTCCCAGGAACCCGCTTGTCCTTTTCCAGACCTTTAACTGCTCCAACCAGAGCTTCTCAACAACCAGAGCTTTTCAAACTGGCACTGTCATCTAAATTTGAACGAGTTTCGATGACTCCAACAACAAGGAATGGCATTGCTCAAGCAGCTAAAAGACAGCATGCCACAGACATGCGTCTTTCTTTTGAAGATGATCCCGTGTCTCCGGTTGTCAGTTGTCTTTTTGTTCCCTGAGTATATGCTCTTCAAAGAAGTTAAGGAGGAGGACCCCGACTCCCTACAGATTTGAATCATGTTTCTGGTGCTGAAACAGGAAACGTACGTAACTGTAGGTGTATTTCAGGATTGTTTATGGAGCTTGACATAGTATTTCGAGTATTTTCAGACATGGAAAGAATTAATGTGAAGCTCATTTTCCAGTGATAGCTTATATGTGTATCCTCGTAGGTTTACACGTTGACCATCTCTAAAATGTCTCATTGATTTATGATTAAATATTCAGTTGTGTGAATGACGTCCAGGGTTTAAATATATAACTTAGCAGAGCAAAAGGACAACAAGCAATTTATCCCCAAGAATTTATTTGGTATAAATCTCTCTGAGCTGTATCTCTCCAAGTCAACATCTACAGTTGTAACTGTCATGAGGCGGGGAAGTCCGACCCGTATCTCTTTTCCTCTCAAAGGTTTAGAGGTTACATCCTTGCTCTTGAAAGGCAGACACTAACATTTAAAAGGCCTGAAGGACTGAGGGGTTGTCACTCGTGACCTCCAAATGGTATTCATTCCTTGTCGGTCTTGTGTGTGAAACATTTCTGTTGACACCCTGCAATGCGGCGTTGATGAGTTAATCTAGCAGCTGAGTGTGTCCTTTAACTGCACCCCAGCCCCCTGCAGATTTTCAGAAGAAAAACAGCCCTTATCTCCATGGGAGAAGGGGTGGAAATCGGGGGCCGGGGTGGTCATAAATTCACAGGACCCTGGCCCAAACGTGTGGCCTCCTTTGTGGACAGAGCGCTCGGTCATGACTGCTTCAGCGACTCGCTCCAAGAGTTTGAATCGGCCTCGGTCTTTATCGGGTGTCCAGTTTGACACAGGACTTTGGAAGCGTGGAGTATTTTGTATCTTTGTGTTGGGGGGTGTTGTGGGGGGTCTATAAAAGGAGAACACATTCCTCCTCCAGGTTGAGCAAGACTTGCAAAGACAAGTGAAGGACATCGTAAAAAAAAAAAAAAACTGCATTCTCCCCACACTTCGATTTGATATAAATTGAGCTTAGGTGAGTTTTTGTGGGGGGGGGGGGGAATCCATAACCGGTTTTGACCCGTCACTCTTGAACCCTGGTCCCTCGGCCTGGAGGTCCCTGTGGAGTCAACAGCACCGGGCAGAATTACCCGTGGATATTACTTGAACCATCCTGGACGGGGTCCAGGGTTGCCTGAGATCAGGACAACAAAAATAGGCTTAGAGTATGCTCAGCCCTAAGTATGAAATCCACACTAAGGCTCAGTGCCTTATTGTATGTGTGGGTCGCTGCACGGATATCATTTACTTCTCAGAACCGTCTTGTAACCCGGGCTTATTAGACAGCCTTAATAAGGACATCTGACAGCTGAGGCAAGTTCCTCTCGAACCACGCCGATGTAGGTTTTAACATTCTGATGAGCTGGCTGCTTTCAGGTTGCATGAATGAAAGTGTTTCCATCGTTGGAGGGGTCACGATGAGAATGAGTCCTTTTTTAAAGTAAGCATGTAAAAGCACAACAACACAACGCAGCCAGAAGTGATTTAGCAGACACCAGCACACACATTCTTGGAATATTTGTTGCATATCTTGTGTGATTTGTTTGGACATTGACCTGCAACATTGGAAATTAATATCCACTGGCAATAGAGGTATTTAAAGTGTAATTTACTCTTGCATTTAAAAAAAAAAAATCAAATAAAAACTGTGTGAGTGCAACACGCAACTCAGGTTTTTCACTGTGGGAAAGTTTGGCTCATCCTCAGCAGGGGTCCGGCTGAGCAAGGGGGGAGTTTGCATGCAAGCTGGATGTGAAGGTGGTAATGACCAGGGTATTCTTTCACACTGACAGCTCCTCTGACATCTTGGAATTCATCTCTTGCGGCGCATATTCACGGGCTTAAGACGGCACCGCGGCTGCCTCGCAGGCTGCATCTCACTTATTGTACGAGGCAGAAACAGCTGTAAATAGAGACCTGGGTGCGAGAGCAACAAAGCTCTGACACATCTACAATAACTGCAGCATCTTCCAAACGCTCCCACGCAAGTGCCACCGCTCTTATTTACGGGGGGGAAAATTGATTTGTTTGTGTCATGCCACAGTTTCAGTAAACTCCTGAAGGCCGGGGGGGTCTTACTGACAGTTTGACACCTACGAGGCAAAGGTGAACGGCAAGTGTGGCGCCATCAACAGCCTTAGCTTCTTAGCGCGCAGCTTTGACACTAGATCCTGAAGGCTTATTATGAGGGATGAATAATGTGAGGCAGAATAAATCAATCCAGAACTGTGTCATGAAACCCTGTCAGCATGACGTCGCAAAATTTAAATTATGTGAAGGAAAAATGAAAGAAACACAGTAAAGAACCTGGTAAATGGACGTATTGAAGATGGTGAATGGGTGAATATACTTCATTTCAACACTAATAGGCCGAAAAAAAAATAATATAGCAATAATTATCACAATTTGATTTTAATCAATAGCAATATAACAGAAGCTCAATAAATATCAACATGATAAAACCCTTTGAGAAATGTTTTGATGTTTTGCATGTGTTCCTCAACCTTCACTCAGGAGCATTCATGAGTCTTTAAACTTGAATAATACTAATGATAATCATAATAATAATTATTGTGATATACCCCAATTAAGAAATACACATTTCCATTATTCACCTCCACAAAATTTGATTTAGATTTCATGTTTGTCCGATTTTAAAAGTTTTTTCCAACTGCAAAATACAAATCTAACTTTTCTACTGGATGAGGTTTTATTATTTATCGAGTATCTAATAACATTGGTTCATCGTGACATTCATCTTCACCACTGTGGCGTCACAGTTTACACTTCGAACGCGTCAACATGCTCACACACTGCAGCACATATTAATCTTCTTCTTTTTTTATGTTCTTCAGGTGCCTCGGGGGATAATGGCCAAACTCCAAGAAGAAGAAAAAAGTAAAAAGAGCATTTATTTCTGCTGGAGCCCAGTTGTTCTCGTCTTTAACACACAGACACTCAAGCTACAACTTGAGCCCATTTGTTATCTCTTGCCTCAGCACAAGTTATTTAGCCTGTCAGCAGAATGATAAACTCTCCCCTGCCATGGGTGTCACTTTGACAGCGAAGCTCACGCATTAGCCAATAAACGTGTGAGGTGGACGGGAATGAAGAGATTCAGCCGCAGAATAAGACACCGGCCACTCGGAAAAGTGACAGCGGCTCCGACACAATGATCAATAACACAAAATGAAAATAAACGATGCCGCTTTTCCAGGAGTTCAAGGCAGCACAGGTCCAACTTGTGATTAAACGCTGCTTTTTATAGACTGGTTCTGCCCCAATTTAACAACGGTGACTGAAGAGCTTTACGTAACGTTGTATAAACATACATGTCCGGTGCACACTTGGGTTAGACCTCTTCAGATGTGTCTATAAATGCTTCAGATCACATGTGAAATGCCGTGAACTGTACTGAGGCTCTGGGTATTGTTCACAGAAAAGACTGTGCCACATGGTGCAGCCATTAATCACAGTTAACCTGACATTATGGGACTTCATTTTTTTTTTTTAGGGTGAGAGTTGGACATCGGGTCGGAGAAAGGTCGAGGTTCATTTTTGGTGAATTTGTTGCGGCCCCTCCAAAACTTTAATGAGACTTTTCTTCAGGAGTATGTTTCCTCTTGTAGACGCTAACAGCTCTTTGGTCAATGATGTCTTTACAAAAACAAAAAAGGTAATCGTAAACTTAAAAAAAATCTTTATTATTAAGTAAACTGTTTTCTTTTTTAGTGTAGTCTAAGCCTCTCTTTACTAATTATCTTTTAATTTATGAATCTAATTCTGCTGCTTAAACATGTTCGATGACAAATATATTTTTATTAGAATTTTCACGTCTAAATAGGTTTTTATTAATAATAGGAAATCAGGTTTTTAGTCCTTTAACAAACAGTAACCGCAGGAAACTGCTTCGTGCTTCAACTTGCACTGAACAGGACATTATTAATATAAAGGTACATGTGGAGACAACAAACATTTGCATCATGTAACAGTAAAATCGTCATGTTTGTTTTTCCGCATGCAGCCTCAGCACTTACGTCTCTAATCACATGAACGACACCATCAAGCTCCTCGTCACTCTTCCTCATAAAACCATAATGGGATGTTTTGACAGCGGTCCCTCTCTTTCATTGCCCTTCAATGTTAAGTTGATTTTTTTTTGGATGCGGGACACCACGTTATTAGCCCCCAATTAGTAAGTGTTGTGTTACTCTTCTTGCCGAGTGTGGAAGTTGCCACCTCCTGATTGATTGGCTTCCTGTCACCACGGATGTTTATGAATGAACTAAGCCCCCATTTTTTCGTGCTTATACTCGAAGGATCCTCGCGGAGACGAGACTTGAGAAACTCCAATGCTCTGACCGGCCGCTCTGTGATTCCTCCCCAGTGGGAATCTGAGAGGGGACGGACGGGACAGGAGGTAAAATCAAGCTGCTTCCTAATAGAGCTCTGGAGCAAATCACCCCCTGAAACTACATGTGACATATATAATGTACATATCATGTGCTCCAGCTGTCATTGTGTTCCTCATATGTCAAACCTGATCCGTTTCTCCTAATGCTGATCTACGTTTGTTTTTATTTACATGGAAAGTGGTGTTTTCTGGTGTGTAGATTAAACTATTATGATTATTGTTGCTATTAATGTTGTTATGTGTAATAATATTGCAGATCTGTGTTAGTGCGAGTGAACTGAAACGTGATTTTTTATGCCTTTATCTCATTAATATGCAAACTTAAAATCTGTAAAAAGTTGAAAGAGTTGCATCTTCAGAATCACATACTGTTAAAAATGATAGAAATTGCATTTTTATATCTTTAAATGAAGGAAACTCAATCTTCCTGTTTGTATTTTCCCAAATTCACTTCATAAGCCCAAGTTTGGATTTGACTGGTCGTCGATTAAATCAAAACAAAGACACACTCACTCAACTCTGCATAATTTCAAATCAACACCTCGGCATTAATGGGCCCCGCTGCAGGACTGCGTGTGATAATGTTTGCGGAGGAGCTGCCGAGTTCAGCTGTTGCTTTACTTTAACAGTGCACAGAATGCCCTCAGTGTTCACTTTGAAGAAAAAGTGTCCATCAGATGGCCGACACTCTGAGGAATAGTTAAGCTTACACATGTGGAAAAAAAACAAAAAACTTGGAATGTGCTGTCTCCACTTGGCAAGATGTCACAGTTCTGCTCCGTACATTTGTCGTGACCCCAATTCTGTCTGCTGCTTTCCTTTCCATGCATCCTCTGCTGCTGCCGCTGCCGCTGCCGCTGCTGCTGGCAGCTCGAGCTGGGACAGACACCAAGCTGAGGTCTGACCCCTGCTGACAGAAATGAGGTTTGTATTTAAGACCTGTTGCTGGGGTATTACACTGAACAGCGTCTGGTCCAACTGCAGCCGGTTAGATACAGTTGGCCTGATCCAGCATGAAGTGCTAAATTGGTTATTGCTCCAAAAAATGTTGCCGTTATGTGAGGGATTTAAAAAAAATGGAGCTGCTCAACTGTTAGGATGTGTGTGTGTGTGTGTGTGTGTGTGTGTGTGTGTCTGTGTGTGTGTGTGTGTCTGTGTGAGCAACTGTGTGAGGGCATAACACGCTCATTTTAATGTATGTGGACATTCTGTGAGCATGCATACATGTACACGTGTATGTGTACACATGTTTGTTTGCGTGTGTTGTGTTGCTATGGTGTCAGACAGTAAGAAGTGTGACCAGCCACCTGCTGGAGAGAGAAGCCTCACAGAGAGGCAGCGAGGAGGGGAGGAAATGAGAAGACAGAGGACGGAGTAGAGGAGAGGACAGACAGAAAAAGGAGACATAGGAGGAAGAGTCTCCTTCACTCCTTGTGCTACATGGTCCAGTCCCACTCTGGCGAGTAGGCAGGTCTTTAACGTGATAAACATGAAATGGGACCACGAGCGCTGATCACGAGCCAAGTGACACACGTCTCTGCTCCACTTCTTCACGCAGGCCTCAAATGATTTGCTGGGCGACGATCGAGCCCAGTGTTAATTATTATTTGGCTTTTTACATTTCGTCTCGGCCAAACACATCATGAGCTGCTCTTACTCGTTACAGATCAGGCCTCTAGCATTCCACTAATTTATGATCCACAAACCAATGTTTGGAATAGTTTCCCAGATTCACACTGGGACTGGGATGAAGTCAATCTTGATGAAGAACCAAAATTCATATTTTAGTAATATTATCATGCTCGAGTTCAGGGGTGAGACAGCTCCGTGATTAAAGAACCACATCAGGCCAAAGTGTTTATTGGATAACGTTAAGTACAAAACAACTAATACACACTAATACACACTATGACACTTCTCCTGCAAATTACTACAATAATAATAACTTTATTTGTATAGCACTTATCTAAACAAGGTTAGAAAGTGCTTCACGAAAAGACATGGCAAAAAATAAATGAACTAAAATAAAAAGCTTTAATTTTTAAGCGCCAAATTATATCATAATCAGGTCAAACACATAAAATTCCATATACTGACTTGTCTTGAAGTTACTTGAAACCCGACTGACGACTGTTCGGGGTTCCCAGCTGAATGTTCCTTCACCAGAAGGTTAACACGTTGGATTATTACTAAAATATCTCAACTATTTAACAGAGTTCCGTGAATTCTGGTTCAGACGTCCCGTCAGATTATTCTAAGGATTTTGTTGATCCTCTGACTTTTCCTGTTGCACCGCTGGGATGGATTTTATTACTCAATTCATTGCCATGATATTTTATACATAAACAACCCCCCAGGAAGAAAATGTTCCAATTATCTGGAAAGCAAGTGAAATTCTCATCAGCCTATTTCACTCATTTATCACTATTATGATCCCTGTGGTCATATATAAGTTACCTCCATGTAAAAGTATCAGGACTAGTATAACACAGCATTTCCAACAGTGACGTAAAAGTGATAAGACTAAATGTTCTGAAACCTTTTCCCAAACCATCAAATAGTATTTTAAGTGGGTTTATTTATGAGGAAGATCCAGGTCCAATATTTGCCTTCGTCCCAGTGGGGATAACGTTCCTGTGTGGCCTCCGTGCACCTGAAGCTATGTCACACTCGTCTTTACAAATAGACATGAGCAGCAGTTGGAGAATGATCCGTCCTTTAAAGCCGTGCCAGTGGCAGCTCCATTAAATACATGTCCTTTTGATTTGTCTGAAGACTATGACATGAATTACAACCACGTCCATTAGAAATACACAATGAGCTTAGCGGAGAGCTCAGTCACATTTCGCCGTGTACCACCAGTATGTTGTACTGCATGGTGGAATCAATTACATACACATAACATGGATATCTCTGTTCTAGTCTGTTACTTTCACGGCATAAATATTTTACTTTAATCATCTATCTCACTTTATTGGTTGAAACCACGTGCTGTGAATTTTAGACGACAATGTCACCGTTACAATTATTGTACTTTGGACATTTTAATTGATTCTCACAGGCGGAAACTTCAGCTGCTCTCAGACCTGCTCTGAGGTCCAGATAGTTTTCTGAAATGTTCCATTAGGGGCTGTATGTGAGAATGAACATAGTCTGAGTCAGTTGTTCTAGAGGTTTTTTAGGCAAAACGTGACATTAGACAAGTTACTTCTGTTGATAGTAAAAAAAAAACTCAAGACCTGTTCCTATGATGTTGATTTTAATTAATGTTAACAATAATTTTTTACTTCTTTTTATATCTTTTGCAAGTTTAATGCTTTTATCCTAAGTCTTTGTTTTATTGCTAATGTGTTTTTATTATCTTATTTCATGTTACTATTACTTTATTGTAAAGCACTTTTAAATGCATTTTATGTGTGAAAGGTGCTGTATAAATATAGTTTGTTATAATTTTATTATTTTGTCCTATTGTTATAAACACGCCTGACCTGAACAACCTACTGCTGTTGCAAATATGTGATGTTTGAGGTTTCTGCATATGTTCAGATGAACTGTGGGCGAAGTTTTATCAAAAACAATGAATTTCCTTAATTGTTGTTGTCAGTTTTATTTTCCTCTCAATCCTCTGATTCACACTAGTCCATTACCCTGATTAAAATTAAAAGAAATAAGCTTTATACTCAAACTTCCGTCCATCCATTAGTTAAACCAAACTATTTACTTTTCCTTTGCGGTGTCAACCCCAGCTGACATCGAGCACAACGTTGGACACAGGGCGAACTGTCAGAGACACATTTACACCTCCAAGTCACCAATTAACCTAACACGTGTAATTAGACTGTGGGAGGAACGAGGCCCGGAGAGAACCCGATTATTCCTTAATACATAATCACGAGAAAAACTCTCCCACAATCTCAATCACGTGTGTGTTTCGTTTCTTATTTTTCAGGACGTATCTTCTCATCATGTTTGTGAAACACTAACAACGTGTCAAAACACCGGGTTCAAGCTCCCGGTGAACAGGGCAGAAAAGTGTTGAGGCTAATTCTGTACCCGTGTTGTTCCACCCCGGTGTGATCCCCTGCCATCTGGCGACAGCTTTCGAGCAGAGGTTGGCACACGTCCACGACTCTTACTTCCATCGCACCGGTAACGCTCGCTGTCTATTTATACAGTGCGAGCAAATGGCCATAGCAGGTTTTGTAGCGTGGCTTTAACAAGCAGAAGTGTCCGAACAAAGGAACCGAGGGATTGACAGGGCTATGTGTCGGGGGATGTTTGAGATGACTTCTGCCTTGTTGAAAAAAAGCATCCACTTCCTCACACTGGAGCTGGGATTGCTCATTTTCTTCATATCCCCCCCCCCGAGCACTGGGCACAACTGGGGCAGTCTGGGAGAGTCCAGCCCCATTGTTGTCCCTCCTGGGGTTTGAACACAAGCCGGGACCACCTTCGGTCTCCGTCACGCATTGTTCACCGCTGCACTGCGACAGAACCCCCCCGTCTTTTTACCACGACTGCACTGGGACATCTGGTCTTACAGCGGCCGCCACCTGTTCCCGAGGAGGGATCGCTCACAAAACTGGGATCCATGATATGCCCATTTGTCGGCTGCATTAGTTGCAGCGCGTCATGTGATGTGACAGACTAAGCTCTGTACTCGGTAGTGTCTCAAATTTCCCATTAAAGACGCACAGAATGAGCGAGCGAGGGCGGAGAGAGGTGATTAGTTTTTTTTTTTATACATTTCATACAATAAGCGGAGCTCTGCAGCCGAAGCTGTGAGCGATACAGGAATGAAACAGTCCGAGCTCTGTTCAGTTTTTACGCTGGAATGTTGCAAACATGAGATCTGCTCATTCCAAATTAGTTCAACATGAACCCAATGAATTATTTTTTTTTCATAGAGAGCAGTGGATGTTGGGTACAGCAGAGGCTGAAGTGGGGCCGGCTGATTGGACGGATATATCGTCTGTGGGCGACTGGCTTCATTGTCGGTTGTTTTTCATGTTTGGACGTTTGTTTTATTTGGTAATATAATGATCTGCCTCCTTTCATTCTATATACAATTAACCTAGGAACTGCCACTTATTGTATATTACATATATTAATTCATTCATTCATTCTGTCCATCCTGACTCGCTCACTTTTCTCTCTTTCGACCTCAGCAGACGTCTCTGACCTGCTACAGTTTAAACGTATTTTCAGCTTCTTAATATCCTTGCGTCAACTTTTTTGCAGCGCACGTGTCGTCAACCTTATGAAGATGTTTTCTTAAAAGTGTTTTTTTCTATCTGCATGTGTTTCCCGAGCTGTAGCTCTCTCGGCTACCGGTTCACTCCCCATTTAAGGCTTTTACTGTCGTGTCAATAAGGTCAACATGCCCAAAAATATCTAAAAAAGAAAAGCGTAGGAGGTTGGTTGAAGCCGGGATAATCGTTTGTAAAGGTCTCTGATTCTGCTCGTCCGTAAACGCAGCCCTGAAGTTATAAAACTCCTGAAGTCTCCGTTTTAGGGGCTGGAAACCTGTGAACGCCCGGCACACATGAAGCAAATGCCCTTTAAAACTAAAACATATCAGTGTGGATATAGACTCAGTCTGTGCCCTGATTTTACAACGAATTGAACAAGAGTCTATAAAAACCAATAACTGAGTCAAGATGGAACAAAAAAAAAAATCTAAATACTTCCACGTAATCAAGCCGAGAGGGAAGTGAAGCCAAGAGCCTTCTGTATCCATCTGGCAGGAAAAAGGTATAAAATCATCGACTCCTTCACGAGGAGGCATTTCAAACAGTCAGCGACTTCAAGAGTGGAAGACAATTTATAGATCAAACCTACTGTGTGTTATTAATAGACTTAAAATTACAAGGACTGTAAGTTTATATATATATATATATATATGGAGAGAGAGAGAGAGAGCTCTTAGCAAAAGTCACGGCCATTTGCTCTTGAGAATTTGCCTCAGGAATCTGTGTCCAGATGTGCTCTTTAAGAACAGTTGGGTGCTAATAAGGTGCCAAGAGAAACAGGAGGACGGCACATGAGTCAAATCCTGGACATCAAGCAGGGAGGGAGGGAGAGACGGAGACGGAGACGGAGGAGAGCTGAGACGTGGTTAACTCAACAGTCAGATGACGCCTCAGTGTCATAACCTGGAAGTTGGAAGCTCCGATATTCAGAAGGTTCAGTTTAAAATATGTTTAGGTCAGTTGAGCCTGTGTAACACATAAATGTCCAAAATCAAGGTCAATATGTGTAGATATAAGAAAGTAACATTGTCTGCCAGTGAAATACAGCAAAATCTTGGAAAAACTAAATAGAAAATGCTTATCTAGTTATGTTTAATTGATATTATTAAATCACAACTTAAGTAGGTGACCTTTGTACCATGAAATACTTAACATGAGGTTCAAATCAGTGTGTTTTCATTATCATACGTATGATGATGATCATCACAGTGGAACAGTTATTTCCGGTCTTGGTTTCCTGGAAAATCAGTTCGGTGGTTTCTGTGTAATCCTGCTGACGCACAAACAAACAAACCGACCGGGGGTGAAAACATGAGGTAGCTTTTAAATTAAAGGAAAACACAGACACATCCGAGGTGAGAATATTATCATCTGCTATTGTTTTGTACTTTTTATACTAAACTGCAAAGGTATTTATGTATGAGTATATAGAATTATACAAATATACGTATGTTTATGTATATGCACATGTGCATGAGTGTCCAGTGTGAGATTACTCACTGGCAAGAGCTCTGAGGGGGGAGTTAAGGAAAACACATCCAACTTCCTCTCTGTAAGTAACAGGCACACTCTGAGGAGGTGTTTCCCATCAGGGGGTAAAAACAACCAGGAGCAGGAGCTTATTCACACCCGCCTGGTTAATTAGCTTCCCAGTGGTGCTCGGGAGGTTTTCACCTCGCCTCGCCCAGCGGGGAGACGCAGGAGAGACGTCTTTCAACTTCAGGGAGACGTCTGAACCAGGAAAGTTGCCACAGATCTCTCCTGAGCCGAGTCTTACACAATAATGGCCTGAAGCGATGCATGTTTAGTAAAAAGAACTGTATTTCCTATATGGGTGTGTTTGTGTTACAGTGTTTTGCAAAGTGAAAACAAGACCAGTCAATATCTTACAAATATAAAACATATTGAACAAATTTGTTTAAAGGTGCATATTGTATTTTATAACATATATCATGTTGTGTTTACTGTTGTGGGATCAATTCTTTTTTTCCTCCACTGAGGAGGTTTGGTTTTCATCCGTGTTTGTTTGATATTTAGCAGGATTGCACAAAAACTAGATTTTCTACGAAACCTGGCGGACGGATGTGTTTTGGGTCAGGGAAGAAGTCACTGCTGCTGATCCAGGATTTTAGTTCTTTCACTTTTATTTAACATTTGTGTTATTTGACATGTTTGTGAATTTCTAAAGAAATAATCCACAGAGTCATATTTAGGGGACTGATATTTGTGAGTGTGTGTAATGTGGTTGGATTGAATTTAAGGGGACGGGGGGGACGGGGGGTCCCCTAGTTTGAAGTAGGCATCTACAAAATCCCGACTTTGCCCCAGTTCCCCTGTTCCCTCTTTGCTCGGGTCCGTCTCAAGTCTTTCGAGTGTCCCCCACACGTCTCTGCCTCGCTCCCGATCCCCTTCCCCTCGACTCCGCTCATTGTTTTGGGCTCAGCAGCTGCTCTGGGATTTAGTTATCATCATTCAGGGAGGCAGAGAGGACATCAAGACATTTCCTCTGGGGAGTCTGTGGGAGCCTGGAGGAGCTGCATCGGACACAGTTTGATAAAGAGTCTGTGTGTCGGTGACACTGAAATGCCTCCCAAGTGACCCCCCCCCCTGCTAGCTCCTCAGACTCAGGAGGACAGTTTGGGAGCCTCATTTGCTCCGTGCGATTTATTAAAATCACCAGAAGCCTCGGCCTGACACGGTCACGTAGCGGAAAACTTACAGAAAAGTGAAATGAAGCATTATCTTGTGTAAACATAAAAAGCTTGGGAGGCCTGGAAGGTTTAATTTGAGCAAATCTCTTTTATTCCTTTCGTGATTATTTGTTACGTTACATTCATTTATCTTTTAGTTGCCCGCTGAGCATTTTTTACAACTTTAGAATAACAAAGCAAACAAAGTAGGAAAGATAATCCGTCCGGAAGCATCTTAAATAATGTATGTTTTTTTCCCCATGTGAGTAAGAGAACATGTGTTTTTGATGACCGTGTTTGCACATGCATGAGGCTGCAATTACAGATGCATGTGCATGAATAAGAGTTTGAAACAAGTTCAATTTTTGCTGCATGTTCTTGTAAAGTTCAATCAATTCATACAATACTAGTTTTAGGTTTTTTTTGTGTCAACACTGCAGCTAAATTGGATCATGTGTCCGTTTAAATCAGACACTTCACCATCATTTTCCTGCTCGTTCTCTATTGATCAGATCTCTGTGCGGATCTTTATTGCATTTCTGTTTATTGCATTTCTTCATTTCATTTCTCTCCGTGACAACGTTTGGCTCAGCGTACACGGGGACTGTTTGGTGGAAGGCCTCATCAGAGGGGAATCCAAATCAATTTGTCAGGTCGTGTTTGACCGACTCATTACTGGCGGCTCGATTAAAAAGCAGGGAGGGCTCAGGTGACTGACAAGGCAGCTGAAGCCATTATGCAGAGAAGTGGGAACCCGTCCCAGCGTTGGACGGACCATCCCTGTCCAGAGGCCTCCGAAACCCATCCATCACCAGGAATTTCATTTGGCTCCTTAATGTGGGCTACATGTTGTTTTGGAAGCCGCAGAAATGCTCAGAATTCGTCCAGATTGGACCGTGGGCCGAGCGGGCTCACTCGTTGTTATCATCAACCACTATTGTCTTTCATTGATTTGGCAGGAGAGGAGAGACTGACCATGTTGGAAATGGAGGCGTGTTCCCCAGGTCGGTGCCAACACTGGGCAAGATCAAATACTCAAGTCTGCTTCCTTTGCCAAGGACGGCAATTAAAGCACATTCCTCTCCGGGCTGGATCCTGGTTTTAAATGTCTCCAATATTTCCTTTTAAACAATTGTGGAAACAGTTTGGATTATTAACATGTGTGTCCACTCAGTCCAGCCCGCAGAAGAAATGAATTGCTCAGCTTTGATGAGCGCTTTAATAAATTATCATATTTGTCAGGAGACACATTCCTCGGAAATCTAACGTTTTGTTTCATTATTGTTCAAACATCCGCACAAGAAAACTCAGAATCACAGGCTGGTCTTCACACAAATAAACATAGTGAACTAAACACATTATGTCTGTTGTTCATTTGTGCTTATCAAGTCTTTAAGGATCTTTTTTTTAATTATAAAGTCCCACTTTATGACCCTGAGATTAATGAATGTAATCCAAAACTACACAATTGGTAATTAAGCTGTTTTCAGACATGAAAGTTTGCTTTGTCAGGTCTGACACGTTCACAGGAACGTGGGAAGTTTTTATTTAAACATCGACAACAGGGTCGGTCCTTATCGCCGAAATCTCTCGAATCTCATTGTGTTTCCATGTTGACGTCTCCTTCGGTGCGTTCTTCTTGTCTTGCAGCTCTTTTTCATCCTGTGATATTTATATTCTTTTTGTTTGTTTGTTTTTAAATTTTAAATCATCAACACACACGCTCGCTGTAATTTTTCCTGCTGTGTTGACAACACAGCGACGTCAGACACACGACCGTCTACAAACCAGTCAATGTCAAAGTACAGGTGGACGCAGCCCAGGGAGGTGATGACGACAGGGACGAACTTATATCATGCAAAACACCTGAGTGGGCTCAATAAAATGCAATTCAAACCAAAAACTAAATGGATTCAATTTAAACAAAGTAACAAAGACATGAAGCTGTGTTTGACTTTCAGGTGTGAAAACGCTAGCTAAATATGCATTAGCTAAATGTTGTCGTCCGTCGTACCTTCTTTCTCTTGTTCTTCTGCAGTGTTTCCTCTCGCTCTTCGCTGCCTGTCCAAAAAACAAACTACGCCAAAAGAAATTTAAAAGGAAACGACCTTGTATTTCCTGCGTTTACATCAACTCTGCGTTAAAACATTCTCCTGATGACTCAACGTTTTTCTTGCACTCCAGCTTCACTTTACGGCTTAAAGAGGCGTTTATTAAGATGACAAATGGATCACGGCCGCAACGAGCGGCGCTTATCACCATCACTCTGTTTCCATTTCCACCAGCATTCTGGGCCCCTCCACAGATCTTCGTCACGGGCCCTTAAGTATTTGATACCCGACGTCACGCTGTGTTTATGATACCGCCAAAACCTTTATTACCGTCTCGGCTATCATAACAGTCGGGGGACTCGCTGGGGGCAGAAAAATGGCCGGCAGGCCTTTTTAGATGGGAGCCCATATGCATGCTGATAGATGTAATCCTCCTTCTCCCCCTCTTGCCCTCTGTTTGCTACCCCACACGGCCCTCACCAGCGACGGATCCCCCTTCAAGGCTGTGAACCCACACGGCGCTCCAGCCTGCCTTCATGCTTGTTGACTTCAGAGGGCTCTGATGTCATAATGAAGGGGGCTGGCACTTGGACTTGTCTCCTCGGGAATTTCATGCTCCCCGTGTTTTGAGGCAGACTAAGACGCTCAGCTGGCAGGTACAGTAGAAATTGGAGTTTTATTGCCTCTGGCCCGGGGGGGATTACCAGCCACCCCTGCAGCAGGAACAGGGCAGCCAAGGCGGCGGCAGCATCAGGCCCCCCCCCCCACGCTCGCTCCCTTGAACCTTCAGGCTGCATTTCTCACGCCATCTAATCTGAAACCATGGCTCAAATCGTGCTAATCTCCTCCAAATACAAAGGGATCCAGGGTGGTATATCATTTACAACAGTGGCCTGCTTAAATAGTTAATTGATTCATTGCACCACAGAGGATATGACATATTTTAGAAATGAAGAAGTGCAACTACTTGTTATTTTCTTGCTTATAAACGACATCTTTCTGATGTTTAAACAACGTGTCCAGCAGGAGTCCGGTTAAAGACGGGCAAAGGAGGAGACGAAACAAAAAGGATGTGTTTTGCTAAATGCAGTCTCACAGTGGCAGATATTGGAATGTGCACGTGCCAGAAACAATGTGCAAGATGTTGAGGCTTAACAGGAAAACAGGGAGAAGCCGGGGACAGAGTGAATATGTATTTGTTTTTACTGGGGAGACACATGTTCAGTGTCTATCTCTCAGCATAGATCTTTATTACATCAAACGGCCTGTTCCATGTCAGAGCACGAGCGGGGAACAAAGCCTAAGTTATTTCCTCCGATACCTTTAATGATGTAATGTACGTTGCCATCAGCTCGCGGGGAGCAGCAATCAGTCGGGATATATGGCGTTCCCACACGACTCCCGGAGCAGATCGTCAGCGCACAGCCGCACTTGACAGGGGTACAAATTTATCATTTGCTTTACGATATCCCTCAAATCAGTTCAGAATGCCTTTAAAAGAGGCCGCGCGGGGGGGGAAGCAACGCAAAGACACATGTGAGTCGTCTGTTTGCTATCGTGCTCCACGCGGAACATAAATTCTGGGCTTCCACATGCAGCAGGACGGGCCTGAAGTGGGAGCAGACGTACTTTTCTATTAAAGAGAAGATTCTCCGATTTGTTAACGGCTTGAGTTGAGTTGAGTGACGGTGAAAATGTTAGGAAATTATGAGATATGTTCATAATTTGCAGACGGGATCTTTTTGCATTAAAAGCTTTTAGTGACACGATCACCTCAAGTTCTCCCTGAGGGTTCAGGACAGAGGGTGTTACACCTTCTACAGATTTTTAAGCCCCATGAGTCTGACTGGGATTTGGGCTTTATACATTATAGTGGGAGGCTTTGGATCAGGAGGTGTAGCGGGTCGTCCGCTAATCAGAAGGTCGGTGGTTGGATTCCCACATTCCTCATGCTATTTAGGTGTAAATGGGCAAGATACTGATGTATGATAGAGAAAGTGCTGCACATAGATGCACTGTATGAATGTAATGTGTTTAAATTGGTGAGTGGTCATCAAGAATACAAAAGATCTTATTTAAATACAGACCATTTACAGAAATTATATAATATAAATAGTATTTTATCACATACACACATTTCCAATACTCTGATTTCTCCCCTGGGCCTTGATAAAGCATCATTTTGTTTTATCTCATCAGTTCCTATTGAGGTATTTTCCAGCTAAACTCAAGAAGAAAGACGATATTCATACTGTTGGTAATTAACAAAGATGAGGTTGGGAAAAAAAACTTGTATTACACCCATTGTATTTCAATACTTGTTTGTGAACAATCATGATAATTCGATCAGCGCAGACACCCACTTGGGATTGTGATCTGAGTTTCTTTCTTTAATCCCTCTTTTATTAAACAACACATCAGCGCTGCGTTATGCTTATTTACCTCATGGAGCCGCGGCGGCTGACGAGCGATGTTTGCATTCCTGCAGAGACGATTCTTTTTCTTTTTTCTGGGAGGGAGAATGACAATAAAGCCAAACACATTTCTCATCTTTCAGGCAATAACAAGATTACGTGATGGATCAGCCTCCTGGGAAACTGTTTCCATGCAGCCAATTACAAACCACTCTCCCCCACACACACACACACACACACACACACACACTCTGCTCAACAACACTGTGTCAGATGATGTTTCATTAGCTGTCATTAGAGGCAGATCAGAGAAATCACAGGGCGTAATTACACTTTTCTGCCTGTGTGTCGTTTGATGAGATTTGGTGAATGTTTGTGTAAAACATTTGTGTCCTAAGATCGTTTTCTTTTGTACGGTAATTTACATTTTGCTTGCAACTTATAACATAAATATAATAGTGAAATACAAATTATCTCTGTAGTTTTTTGATTCTGTAACGGCCGTATAATCAGCACCGAACCTCTGCTCGCTAAGAAATGGCTTTTAGGATTTGATTTGAAAGAATTCAGGAGCACTTTAGCATATGGACAGAAATCCAACTCTTCCGTGCGGATGCTTCCTCCCTGCGAGCTTGTATGTGTATGTTTCTTCTTAGCAACACATGATGACGAAGACATTTCACATATGATTACAATTTATGACTGCATTTTTGAATGGTTTCTATTAATCCGCTGCATCCACTCCTCTCCTTCCTCCTCTCCAGGCTCTCGCTCGTGTTGCAGACAGAACGGTTCGGAGTGAAATGTCACCAGAGGATCTCCGCGGCGTTTGATCTGCGTGGTCACGAGGAACTAAGTAACTGACGAAAGCTTGATTGGAGCGATAACTAGCTCTGGCAGCCGTCTGACGAGTCAACGTCTCCTGTAGCGTTCTGCAGCGGCGATGAGCTTCTGAGAGAAGATTAGACTGAACCCAAAAGTGAAGGAGGATCTAATGAGCAAAAAATAAGAGCAGATCCCAAACAGATGCTCTGGTAGGAAGGCACACGGCCACGGCTATTTTGAATTCATTATTTATTTCCCCTTACCCCCCTCTAATGCTCGGAAATGTGTATTTGGCCCAGCTGTCATCGAGCGTGGCGCTGCTGATAGGGGATTTGTCGTGTGTTTACCCAGACGCAAGCGGCTCAATGGTTGCAAGGGTCCGTTGTCTCATGCAAACCCCATCATTGGGTTAAAGCATTTGAAGAGCAATAATATTTTGATGTGGCGAGCTGCTTAGGATCTGAAACTTTGACGTGCAGAACGAGGGGCTGTGGTTGTGGTTTGATTCATGCGTCCTTCTCGCCGGAGGGTGGACACAAAACGTCTTGGGCCTGAACCCAATAGCCTCTAATCAGTGGGAGCAATGCATCACAAGTGCAGAAGAACACACAAAGACCTGCAGTGTAGTCGCATAAAACACAAGAGGTTCAATAAGAAACCCGACAGAACTCATTTCTTTAAATATATACCATCGTCGTGAGCAGTTGTCGACTGACACGATATTTCAGGCTGGAAATTTGACTCCGATCCTCGGTCGCCGTGTTCACGCAAAACCACCAGACCGCTGATTTTGTTTTAGGCTAAACCCTATTTGTTGTAACAGATACGAAGAGAGTCATACTATGTTGATCTGGGAGGTAGAAGAAGAAAACAAGAAACCAATCTGAATACTGATTTTTCTATGTATTTTCAGGCTGTGAATCGATAAAAACTCAGTAGGAGTCTGTACTCAGGGAAAAGTACCACATGTACTTTTCTACTTGAGTAAAAGCAAGTGCATGCTTTTACAGGTTTAGTGTTATATTTTCTTATTGGATCTTCCTGGACCAGTTCCCCTCTCGTTATTTAAATTACTTTTAAAAATATAAAAAACTCGAAAGTACAGATATTTGCTGATACATGTCCTGGAGTCACCTGCAAATAAATCTACTTAACTAAAGTACAGTTACATGAACAATTTACTTAAGTACAGTAATAAAGCAAAAGTACTTCCCACCACTGAATGTGAGGAAGTCAAAAGGGTCAGATTACAAAGTTCTCTTATTGATTTCCATAAAGCAAACTAAAGCACTAAAATTTAAATGATAAAACTTTTACAGTGCCATTTGTGTCATAAATTCTCACATGGTCTCATTCGCACTTTCTCCAGGAGGCTGGAGGAGGAAAAGTTCCAGAAAGTTTCCAGAGCAACTGACTCTGACTCTTGCCTTCTCACATGTAGAGCCCTTGTTGGTCTCTCATGTTCTCTGATGGGCACGTTTCCAGCCCTGCATGCCTCCTTTTGACAAATGCACTGTCGATGGCTGAAGGTTTTGCGATTTGCACGACGTACCGACATGAAGTCGGTGACTGCGTTGTCTGTCAGCCATTTTCTGTTTGAGCCTGTTTGAGCCTTTTCTGTGGCACTGAACAAATCTAAATCCTTCGACTGAGGATCGGCAGGAGTTAGATAACCTAAACTTAAATGTATGCTACTTGAGCAGTAATACACGGTATGTCCTGCTGATAATATATAAATAAATGTTTTGTTTGCACATGCAGTACTGACACTGAACAATGGGGGGAGCATTAGTGTGCAGGTGATGAGAAGCAGGTGAGTGTGAAAGGGGAACGAGCTGCTTTTGCCTGAATGGAAACGTCACGGTGCCTGAATATGGATGTGTTGCTACGTTGCACAGCTGGAATAATAACTAAGTGTTGTGCATTTCAAACAGATGCTGGAAGTTGCTACACTGGAATGCTAAATGAAATCATGGAAAACAGTTTCCTTCTGCAAGGTACCTTCACGTCCCTCCTCTCCTTCATCACGTTAATGTCTCATCAATGCTTATTACTCACTGGACTTCTTTCTCCAGTGTCTTTGTGTTTTGTTGCTGCAGATCCGGGATCGTGGTAGCGGCCACGTCGGAGATCGTGGTGGCAGCTGATCGTGGATTATGATTACAACTAGATTGCTTAGATTCACAATATTCCTACTCACATATACTATAATTATTGGCAATACTAATGAGGATTAATAATAATAACTAATAGTTTTCCCTCACTCTTACTGAGGATTAAGAAGAGAGGATGTCGCCTTTTCTTAAGCCCTGCGAGACTAATTGTGATTTTTGAATACAAATGAAATTTGATTGATTGATTGATTGAAGTAAAACCTTTACTAAATCAATATATATCATTTTTGTATAACATGATCATGAAGACAATATCTAACCTTGCTGGATACCTTCATCAGTGTGATGAATTTGGATTTCTTTATCCGGAATATAAGTGGAAGAAATGATCGATCAGCCAGAACACAAAACCAGTTCCTGCGAAGCCGTTTGCATTCGACTGATCTTCGGGCCAAATATGAAGTGAACCACTGATTGTGAACCACGGAAACAACTGGCATTCATTAATGTGAAGGAGAGCGAACTGTCCCTGGAAAGATAAATGAACGAGGGACCGAGTGAAGTCTGAGTGTGAGCTGCGTCTTTCAGCACGGGCTCTGGCTCTCTGCTGGGACACCAGCGAGTGGATGCTGCCGCTGGAAGCTGAAGAAACAACGAGCAGCCGAGCAGATGATGACTGAGTGTTGGGCTTTGATCTGCCGACGCACGTTCGGTCTGCCTTTTGTCTCCTCGCACATAAACTTTCATTTTAAAACCAATGCAAATGACTCAAAGTGCCGGACAAACACCTTGATGATCCCAAAACCTGGACCGGGTTCAACGAGGATGTCTGCGTTTTCGATAATAAAACTAATATTCTGATTCACCGTACGAAGGACTTTCATTATTAAAGTTCAGCAGTTCAGAGTTCAATGAGGCTGCGTCGCTTCTCTTGTGTTTTCACTTTAAAACGTAAAAAAATCATCGTCCAGATGAGAATTTTGACTTGATATGTAACCTCTCCTTGTGTCTAGAAAGGCGTATGAAAAATATATATATATTACTATTTTAGTTCAAAAAAGCTTAGAAAATAAATATCCTTAACAAATTGTCATGTGAGTATTGTTAGTAAGTGGGTCATTTGTTTTTTAAAAGTTATAAAAAATTATAATAAAGACTACTGACAGGACAGGGGTACTTCAGGGGCCAATAGGAGCCCCCCTGGCCCCACCATTGGATCCACCCCTGGCTGAACTGGCCATAGTTAACAATATTTCTTCAGTTCTCAGTGTTTCCCATCCATTGGTTTATGTCAACAACAATATCAACAACAACACTGCATTGATTTTCTCTCTCCTTCTCTCAAAACACACACACATGCAACACAGACACACACACATACTGACAACAGATCCACTGTCACAGTCTAAAAACAACAACACACTTGGTCTTTTCCAACAGAAACGACGTCGCTACAGGTTTATTTGCACACGGAAAGTGGGAAAGTCACAAGTGAACACTGGAGACACATGTGGAGACGCACTCTGCTGCCAGGTGTGAAGTGACGTGGAGCCGTCCACTTGTGAACGCATCACCCAAGACGCATGTTAACGGCAGGGCCACAGACACTCACCTCTTGTATAGCGCACGCCTGAGCCCCTGGAAGGATTGATGTGTCGTCATAGCAACATTGACCCTTAAAGTCTCATTGCAACCCGAGCCCGGGCCCAGATTTATGGGTGTTTTCAGCTTGTTACAGCAGATTTATCTTCACAATAAAAAAGAACAACAATCTGCAGAAATCATTAAGGGCCGTCTGCTGGAAACTCTGGGTTAAAGGTAAAGGTGCGCCAGAAGAAGCTGAAAAATCACGTTCATATAATAAACTACAAACACTTGGAAGAAAAAACACTCCAACGTTTTACTGCTTCCACAGAGAGATGAGCCCGAGAGGAAAACAAAGTTTGGTCCAGATTAAAGACGTAAACCTCTGATTGTGCAAAAATCCTTTTTTATTTATGAAGCAGGTTTGACTTCTTATTCTGCATCGTAACTTTCTATTGTCGTGCTAAACAAACCGGATTCTGCGTATTTAAATCCTAGAGCAATTGGTTTCTGCATAATTCTGGAGAGGATTAACGTCTTTATTCTCTTTCCTTGAATCACTCTTACATGTGATGAGGCGAAGATATTCAAAGCCCCAAGAACTCGGGCTCGCGCCTCATGAAGTTACCTAAGACTTCTTCAGGAATTTGAAAGAGTTGGCGTGGGAGCGGTCTGGAGTCAGAGATGAAGTCATTAGCGTAGCACGTTGATAAAGACGGATGACACAAGGAACGTGGTGACGAGGAGCTGGAAGGGTTGGAAACAATCAGGAGCAGGGACGTGCAGCGACGGCAGGGCCGGTATTTTAAACGGGACGTCTTCATTCCTTCCTGCCAACGTGAGTGATCTCCTCCCATTCGCCACGCTGGGAGGCTGCGTGACCCGGCAGGGGGCGACGCGGCAGAGCGGCCCTTCTCCGGGGCAGCCGGGAGTGCACACCTTAAGCAGGCTTGACCGACCTGCAGTCACACACACTGCGGTCAAGCCCTGGGCAGAGGGATTTGAGTTGTGACAGCATAATCAATTTCCATGATTCATGATCACCCCCGAAAGGAGGGCGCGCTGAGCGAGCGGGCAGCTGAAAGAGGAGAGCAGGGGGGGAATGCTGACAACATAGTCACAGACCACGGCCATGTATAGCAGTGGAGACACTCTGCTTCTGCGGCTGTGCGACTCCTGTTCGTCAGATCTTTCCTAAATACATAACAATGCTGAGAAACTCTCGCCTCCTTTATGGGGGAAATTCTCTCTTCGGTGAAAACCTCAGAGCTCGGGGTCAGCCGCGGTGCAGACGAGCACCCTGGAGCTAATAGTGATTCACATCCAGATTCATGAAGACTCCGATACAAAGAACCAGCTGAACTTTTTCTGTGCTTGTGTTTCTGCAGCCAACCGCACAGAAGTTTCCTATTAAATGCAACTCAACGCAACTCAACGGAGCCACGAGCAGAGCAGTCGCGGGGCTAAGGCTAAGAAAGCGAGGCCGGCGCGCTGGTCTGATGTTACAGTTATGACGTCTGGTTTCTGCAGCAGTGACAGCTGTGAGCCAGAGGGGGGGGGAAATCAACTCTGCGCCGTCAAAAAAATATTAAAACAAGAGTTGTTTAATGTCCAGTTTGCTGCTCGGTTTCCTCGTTTCACTCATTTTTGGCAGTTGCTTGCCATTTTCACTTTATTTACACTGAACACTGCTGTAAATCCTTTATATTATCTAACATGGAACATCTACATTTATGTCTTTATGACATTTATCTTTGCTCAAATGCACAAACCAATTTTTAAATTCAACATTTTCTTTTCTTTTTAACTATTTTAGTTTTTAGTCCGTTACATACAAACACTGTATATTCTGTTTACACTGTATATATTATTTCTATTCTATATCTATATTTATATTTCCTTCTATTTATATTGCACGTTTACACTTTGGTGATAGTTCCAGGTTTCTAGCCCCATTTGTTAGGCTAAAAAAAAACTACACACAAAATTGCACACACTCATATATACCAGCCCCCAAAATGTTACATTTTTAAAAAATCTAGATTTACACATAATTGAAAAACAGTGTTAAAGAAAGTGAGAGATAATTGCGCTCAGTGTATTTACACAGATAGACATACAAATACCAACAGACCACAAGAAACTAGCAAAATAAACACAACTACTATGTGCAAATAGATTTAAACTGTACAACACAGTAGGGGAAAGGGGAACAAGATGTGTTAAACTTTCCATTTAACTTCTGTTCGGATATGATGGGAGTGTAACCAGAGGACAATAGGGCAAGTCTACATTTACTCCGGTGTGATTAAGTTGGAAACACTTCTTTAGCGCTAAAATACTCCCTCACTGTGTGTAAAAAATATTTTTAAGAGAACGAAGTTAGAGTCAGACTTGGCGTTCATTCAAGTCGGACCAGGTTTTTATTCCATGTGTGGTACAAGGCCAGACATCTGAGTAAAGGACACACTTGCCATGAACCGTGTTATCCTTGTAAAACCCGGGGTTTATATTTTTCCTGCCTTTGGGAAACTGTTAGATTCCTGTCAAACGACTGAATCCTCCACGGAGGGGGGGGAAAGTCTGCGAAATCCTGACCCATCAATCCATCACATCTCGTGAGCAGGGGAAAGCTCCAGATTTACAAACACCGCTCATTAATTTCTCCTGACGTTTTCACTGCAGGAGCTTTTCTTTTATTTCTCACGCTGCTGTCGAGGCAAACAACTTATCCAGGTTGATCCGAGGTTACTCATTTAATAATCGGTCGTGATGTCACCGAATATGCCGGGTTTTAGCGTCGCAGCGTTTTTTCCCCCGTTGCCCTCTGCAGTTCACTGATAACTCAAGGCCGACCCCCGTCTGCCGCCCGCGTGAATGACTGTAGCAGCTGAAAATCTGTGCAGATGTGAGACTTTGTCGCTGTGGATAATGTCACAGACTCGTAAACGCCGGCCTGAGACGGAGAAATTGAATCTATAGTCACTCCCATGGCATTCTGGGAGGTATTCATCCCCTGACCTTTCCGAAGCCACAGAGACCAGACCCCAAAAAAGACTTCAAGATATTTGACTTGTTGAGAAACAATGTCCGAGTTTACAACAACTTACTAAAATGTTAGTTATATTTTATTGTTTAACTTTTCATTCGTATGAAGTTAAATTTGGTGTTGGTTTCAAATTTTACATGCTGAGCTGCTCGTCTTGTTGTGGTGTGTCGAGATTATTTAGATTTAATAAATATCAGTCTTCTATTTTTTAGGATCTCTGAAATATTTTTTACGAAACGCCCGATCTCACAATCCTAAAGAAAGTGAAATATAAATCCTGCCCCCTTGATCGAATCCGCCCCAAAAAGGTAAAGTGTTGATCCTTGTTCCATAGACGACACTTACATCAAGTTTTAGTAATATTGCTTCAGTAGTTTTCGAGGGAAACAGCAATGACAACATTGCCTTATTCCTACAAAACAGTCTCCTAATGATTTTGCACTAAACTGGACACTCTCATATCATATCTTGCATCAAAATCAATGAATTGTTCTCTGAGAAACAAATTTCTTCCTCTCCGCCAAATTTTCAACGGAAACCTTTTGGGTAGTTTTGGCATAATCCTGCTATGTATCAAACAAACAAACAAACAAACAAACAAACAACAACGCAGATGAAAACCGAACCTCCATGGCGAGGGGTAACAAAAGCATTACCTGGTAATCCATAACCTTGGGGTGTTTACTAACCTTACAGTCCATAAAAGCTCCTTAAGCTTCATTACATTTCCTGGCACGGTTCAGCAGCAGCACTCGGCCACATGATGCCGAGCCGACCTCATACCCAGTTTCAGTTGTCGTTATGATATTTCACACACTCCTCCATGTCAGCAGGATCATCTTAATACCTCGAGCATGGACGGATTAAAACACATGACAAAGACCAACAGGTTCCTCAGAGGCTGAAATAACACGATCAACAGTTATTAGTGTTTTTTAAGTGAGTGGAGCAGGAGATCCACAGTTTCTGAGTTGGACTGAAGTTTGTGTGTTTATAACTAAACCAGATTATTAGATACACATGCACAAAGCAATTCTATACTATTGAAATTAAAGTATTTCCTCTGCTAAGGATAAGATGTGTTTTTGTTTGTGTTGTTTAGCAGGATTATGCAACTTTTTAGTTTTTGTTTATTTGTTAAATCTACATTTTCCTTGATTTCTCAGAGAATTCTTGGATTTTCAAGATAAAATGAATCAGACATGTTTCAGGGGCTGGTATTTAGGAGCATGTGCAGTTTGGTGCAGATCCCAATCTGAATGTAGGGATTTCAAATATGATTTCAAACAGGGGCTGTTGGGCCTTGGCAGAGGTTTGTGCTCCACTGACTGGTTCTAGGTCAGTTTTGGGGCAATGCATTGGAAAGTTCATCTATTGATTAAGACGAGTATATTCGGTCAAACATATTTAAGATCCATGAGAGGTATCCAAAAACTTAGAAACACCTTTTAATACACTAAACATTACATCATCATTAGCAGTGGCTATTTTTCTTAAATGCATAGTAGACGTTTTTCTAGACTCGAGAAAATGTAGATTTGAAAAACGAGGTTTATATATTTCATTCTATATTTTGCACAGAAAATCCAGACTGATGCAAACAGGCCGTGAAAAAAAAAGCCTCAAACAGTAAAAATGAGATCGTAAATAAGAGGCTGGTTAGTCTGTCGAACTCCCTCCCAGTTTGTTTGTCCACCTCTCAAGGTCAATGTCCCCGCTGGCCCATTAGCAGACCATAGCTGCCCTGTGTGCTATACATGGAAAAGGGGTTGATGGCGGTGTGCATGCATGGGAGGAGGGCGGGGGGGTTAAAGAGAGGTAGGGGAGGGGAGGGGGTCACAACTCAAGAGTTGATACGTCTGTCTCTCGGAGGCCAGCAGGAGATTGGCCTCTCCTGCCCAGACGGCCGCTGACCCCTGTGGAGACAGTCCCGCGTCAAGTTGCTGCCAGGTCCCTTTGAAAACACCTCGGCCTCGCTTGAGTGATTGGCCATATGGGCGACAGTGCCATCCAGGAACCCCCCGCTGTGCCAGGCATGGGGTGTGGGAGGCATGAGTGGGAAGCATGGCCGCCCACCCCCACCAACCCCCCTTCACCCCAAACCGCCATATTCCAGTAATCTTGTCTCTAGTATCTCCACAGTGTGTCCTAACACAACTACATGCTGTAATTTATAGGATACTAGGACGGGACATCTCGGCCCACGTTACACACACATGCAGACGCACGTCCAGCAGCCCGACACACATGAAACTTAACACATGCATGTCAGCATAGCTCCGTACACACACATCCTCTGCTCATTGGCTGGTTTCCTCATCGTGAGGTCTGCTCTGTGGTTTCTTGTCCTATAACTGTTATTCATAGCTTGTTATCAATTATATTGTTTTGAAATTGAGCTCCAGGAAAATGTCAGTGATCGTAATTTATTGTCTGTGCATATTTCTAACAACTCGACGATGGAGCTTTTTTAATTAATTAACAAGGGGAAATAAGACGAATCCTCTGTTTGGTTGTGTTTTTTTCCTCGGTGCTTGTAAAATGCCTCGGTGATTTACAGTAAACACATGAGCCGAACATCTCCTGCACGACTGGAGGCAGATGAAAGTGTTTTCAAACAGCGTGAATCCACATCAACAGACGCACGGTCGACACTGCGCACATTCAAATGTTTTTATTCTCTCACACAGATCAGAACAAACATTGCAATTCCATTGATTTTCATGTTTGTTCTTAAACCCACGTCCCTGATGCCGCTCGACACAACTTGGGCCAAAGGTTAACTTTTGTCTGCCTGTGTTTATTTTTAAAATCACTTTGATACAACAAACACTTCCTTCTTTCCTTTCGACTAAACGGATGAAAAATGTCCCATCCGTTCCAAAAACTTCAGCCAAACACGTCTGCTCATTAACAGCATCACACTTGTACAACACATCAGATCAGTGGATTCTTCACACAATGAAACACATGTGACAGCAGCAGAAATTCATCAGCGTCGAGATCTAAGATCTGTTCACTGGGAACTGGAGAATCTGCTATTGCAAAAATAAAGCACCTAATAAATTCATTTACTCAACTTTTTCCTAAACTTGGATCCATGTGTTCAGCGTCTCACGGATGCCCGACTGTGTATAAAGATGGACGACGTAAGAGCTCCCTAAAAGTGAGGCCAAATCCTCTCGTTTGCCCCCTGGTGGCCGACTGGAGTATAGGTCACAAATCTGGCCTCCTCCGTGTTAGTTGAGTGTGTTCAATTCATTGTTATGGTTATTCTTGGTGCTGTCTTTTCAATTTCGTGACAGATGTTTACTGATAGTGTGGCTAAGGCCCCATCCTGTCCTGTACCTGCCCAGATAAAGCCACAGACAGTTTGTTATTCTTAAAAGTATATTTCAGGTGGAGGAAAATCTTAGATATTTACTGAATTCAAAGGCCAACTGCTCTGTTTCTGTATCACCTAGAAGGTTTCTGACATTTTCACAATAAACCTTTGGGAGTTTTCTTTCTGGCAAGACCTCATTCATGTATGTGTCCCAAGTAGGGGGCCGGAGTAGAAGAGGTTAATTAGTTGACTGATGCTATAAAAATGAGGTGAAACATAATGATTGACAGCTCAGATTGACTCACGATTGGTCGAGCACTTGTTTCGTCTACTGCAAAGACTCTGGCTCAAAATGGCGTTGAAAGAGTAAGATGGCGGCACTGGTGTCCGAGATATTTTACCTTAATCTTTTCATCCCGGGCAGCAGCAGAGACACGTCGACCATCTTTACATACACCCCCATGCTCCTGCCTCGATGATGTCGTGACAAACCGGAAATACATTAAACGCTTACGACTAAATCTGATCAGCAGATGAAATGACTCCGTGCTCGCCTGGTTCCTGCAGCGGCCCGAGTTTTAAATCCATCCCGGTCCGGCTACACGTCGTCCTGCTCTCCCCCCGGTTCGTCCCGTGTGTCGGAGAAATACAAAAAAAACCATCTTAAAAACAGATCACGATAACGCTGCCAGAGGAATAACGGACACTACAAATAATGTGCCGGGGCCACAGGGGGCTGCGGAGTTTTCCACGCGGTTCACACCACAGGTTAATGCTCCTCCGACATCAAAACCCAACACCTGCAGCACATCAACCTGCATATCTACACAAATTGAAGCATCATGACTTTTGAGAATATAAAACTGCAGGCGGGCCATGTGGCCTGGAGTTATCAATAACAGCTGAAGAGGAGAAATGCACAGCCCGTCCCCCACACACCCCCACCCCTCTTTAAGTGGGATTTTTATTTATTTATTTAGACCTGATAACAAGGGTCGTAAAGCCATTTTTAAACTCACCCCCTCACCCCCTCACCCGCCTCACCCGCCTCGCCCTCCCCTGCCACCCTTCCTGCGCTGTCAGGCCTCAGGTTCAGAGCACTTACTGCTGCTGCTTCTGCTCGAGCAGCATTGGAAACATTTCGCCGGGGTTGTAAATCTCCCTGCCAGATATTTTCTTTTATTCTCCCCCTCGTCCACCTTCCCTCTCTTTATGCATCACTCTTGTTTCTTTCTCGACTGTGCAAAGCCTCACAGAATTATTTGGCAGCGGCGGAGGGACGGCGGGGGTTTGAAATGAGCAGCAGTAATTTCACGTTTACGGGTACAAATTTGCTCACATTTTGTTTGAGTTAGACGTCGCGGCTGCACACTTGTCTCGGTGAGAGGTGGAGAAATCCCCCATGGATTTTTTTTTGCCGTTTCCAGTCCATATGCTTTGTTTCACTTTTTTTCTTTTATTATTAATTTACCAGGCCATCTGGTCTCGGCCTCAGTCACTCCCGGGTCAAACAGTGCTTTCACTTAACGTTAACAGAAAGTTTTTTTTGTCTTTGCACATGAGCCGTGAAGTGCAGGGAACATTTCAAAAATATAAAACGATGTGATAACAGATATGTGTAAGCTAATAATCCCTTATGTTATCACGTCTGCGTCGGGGATAAGCCGCCTTTTCGGTCTTTTAAATGATACAGAAATACTTTTACTTACCATTTAAATAACAAGTGTCCAAGTGTTAACAAGTGAGCTGCACTTTTTAGCCATTAAAAGACTGAAATATTAGCTTGGTCTGCGAAATAAATTAAACTTCCAGTTACTTCACTGTTGTCGTTCTGGTTTTGCTCCATAAATCCCAATCTGTCCTGCACCACAGCTGTGTTCCCGCACTAACTACCATGTTATATTGTTGTTATCTGCTTTCAGGCATTGTTTGGCTCTCGCTCCCAACTATGAATGTCTGATTCTGACACTGTTTATCAAGTGTTCTGGGAGAGAGAAAAAAGTCCAGCGGGCCCCGAGATCACATGCAACACTTGTTTGCTCAGCCAGCTGTGCCGCTGCGAAGGCAACAGTAACATGAAACACTTAACAGCAGCTCGACAAAGGTCATAAATGAAGTCAAGGTGTTAAACAGGTGCAGGGAAAGACGAGAGAGGCAGAGTGGGAGGAATGAAGCCGAGCGAAGGGAGGCGCTGAGAAAAAGACGGGATGAAGAGACGTTTCACCGGACAAACGTCGACCTCTCACTCCCAGCGAGATGGTGCTGTAATAAATTTCGGGTCGTTAAGGGCCCGGACACCTCTTGGCACCGACTTCAAAGGGATCCTGAGGTTCTGCCTGTTAGCTTCAGATTTGGCACGGAGGACGGGCAGGTTGTGTTCCAGTTGCCGCGCCGTGCCTCCACATCTGGCTGGCAGCACCTTTGGCTGAAATTGAGACTTTGTGTCTCCACAAGTTTCCCTGTGACATCTTTATGAACACTCGCTGTTACCGATCACAACACCCGCTGACGCCCGGGGGCCGTATCTCTCGCAGTAAAAGACCCACAACTCACACCGCTGATCATTCCTCACCCGCCTCCTGGTTCCCAAACCTGAGAGCTGCAGCGATGGTGAAGCCTTAATGCGAAACATTTGGAGCGTCTTCCGATCCCGGGTCTCGGCGAAAGGCGCTGCTAAGTAGAACCTTGCAAACTGGAGCGGTATCCATCTTAGGAGGGTTGTGCGCAGTGGAGGAAGGAACCTGCACACCTTGTCCACATTACTACAATGGAGGCCTTTTATGTTGCTCTCCTATCAATGAATCTATCTCGCCTACACTGATTTACTAGTTGCCCTGGAAGTGCCCCCCGAAGCCTCCAACCCCCTGAAGTTCTCCCTTTCTTGTCCAAACGAGAATAAAACAAGAGAATGGTGAGCTGTTTTTTTTTTTTTCCTGCAGCCCCTGACCTGTGCACCCACGTCCACTGTCACCATCTCTGTGAAGCCGCCCTGGCAGGGAAACTGTGCTTATTGTGGCCTCTGAACAGGTGCAGAGTGGAGACCGAGCGCCAGGGAAGGTACATAAATTACAAGGCCGGCAAATCTCACAGCACTGTCCCCGTGTTAATCTGCCAAGAACGCTGAAGGCCGGGTCAAATGAATTCACCCCCGTGGAGAGAAGAAAGGTCCGGACTGCCACCATCAGAGATTATAACTGATGACAGGATCAGTGACTGGAAACCATCGGCTCTTCACGTACTAAAAATACAGTTTAAATATCATGAAAATGTATGTATTTCATAGAGAGATGTCATCATAAATGGACGTTAAATGTGCAAAAATGAACTGAGGCTCACCTTTAAATTGGGTCTGCAGCAAATTTAACACACTCTTAAATATCAGTCCACTCCATATTCCTGATTTCATCAAGATCGATGAATTATTCTCATAGAAATCAAGAGAAATGAGGAAAAATGTCCTATCTTACCCTAATCTGGATCTGCACCGAAATGTAATGGGTTCCTTCCTGACCGACACCACATCCTGCCACCAGGTTTCGTGGTAATCTGTCCGGTAGTTTTTACACAATCTTGCTCATAAACAAACGAAATCAACCTAAAACTCCATCATGCTGAAAATGCGACATTGTGTAAATGTAATTTCCCTTGAATCGTTTGTGTTGTTTTCTCTCATGTAGACATTGGATCTTTCACTCTTTTTGCGATGCGTATTTTATTGGTGTACCTGAAGGACTCAAACCTCAACCTTGATCTTATATCTGTAATCACTGATCAACAGCAGATTAATCAGTAAAGCTAAATGTTGCCCTTGAGCAAAGCACAAAAAAATCCATATTTTATTATTATTCACCATAGACTGGACGCATCTCCGTGTCCTCTCTTTATTTGTCCACTAACACGGAGAAGGTGGAGTTCATGACCTCTACTGCTTTCTGCCACCAGGGAGCGCTCAAGACACTTTGGCTCCACCTTTTGGATCCGTCATGTCCATCTTTATTTACGGGCTTTGGCTTCTACGTAAAACACTGAGCTAAATCATTTCCCAGTATGAAGTTAGCAAGAATCTTTTTTTTATTGTCTCTTAATGGAACAGATCCAACATGGCTCCTGGAAGGAACATGTGATGTCACTCGAAAAACCAGAACCTCCATCTTTTCCATGGGCCCAACAGCAGACAGGAAGTGTCAGTAACATAAGGGGTGGGTCGTTCTTGGCTGTGGTGTGGCAGCACCGCCGGGGGCCCACACTGTGTCTTGCCGGCCTCCCGGTGGCGTCCCTCCACGCCGCCTGTCACTGCAGGACAATGGACTCGGCCCCGGCACAAGACGGATCTTCTTCCAGCGGGCTGTGCAAGTCCTTGGGGCGCGGTGCCATCGCCGGGGGGGCACGGAGCATCTGATGGTCAAACACACAGACGTGTCCACTGGCTGGTGAGGCCAGGAAACACACAGACAGAAATGCACGTGTACGGCGAGCACAGTTTTATATCCGTCCAAGCAGAGAGACGCGACCGCAGCCAAGAGGCAGAAAGGCAGAGACGGTTTGTCAGGGAGAGGAAAAGGGGGGAAAAACGGGGAGAGACTAAATGCAGAGGGGCGGCCGGGGGCATTCCCTTTGGCTTTGACAGGAGAAATAAATCATCGCAATTATGGGTCGGCCCAAGTAAATGGGGACAGGTCACCCTTATCATTCCCAAGTTCAAGGTGTTTCCTTCTCCTCTGAGCCAGCCGGGCCTCGCTGCCAACACACCCACGGCCAGTGACAGAGATCTGAATGTGCTCTGGATGCTCGCGAAGCTCTTGGCAACGCCGCGGCTCGCCTGCCTGCTGCAGCCCAGCAGGCGTTTTGATGTTGACTAGATACTGATTTGGCAGCAGAGTGGAAGTGCAGCAGTGACATGAGCATTGAGATGATGTTTGTGGTGGTTTGTAGCAGCTTTCAGAGCCGGTTGATACAAGTAGGGACTAAATATTCTAGTCGTAGAAGCTGTTTTTGTGAATTTTCCTTCGAAGCTTGCAGGGATGCTCTAGAAAAATAGGATTCAGTTAAATTCTGTGACCTTCTGAAAATGTTAGTTCTCTTTCGGATGTGTATATGGTATCAGTGTGTGTGTGTGTGTGTGTGTGTGTGTGTGTGTGTGTGTGTGTGTGTGTGTGTGTGTGTGTGTGTACGAGTTGGGCTGGTGCCGTTCCCGACTCTCTAACTACTTCAGCGGTCAAAACAAACTGATATTTACGACGAAAAAAAGAGAAAAATCTGCTCTTTCTTTCGTCTCCTCAGTTCCAGACCGTGTGTGCAACCACTAATGTGCAGCCACCTCTTTAATCCTTTGTTTCTTCACCTCCTCCTGTCGTTCTTTCATCGGCACCATTTTTTCGCTTTTATCCCTTTTCAGTCCTGTTTCTCCCCCTTTTCTTCCTCTCTTGTGGGTGCGAGTCGGGGAGCGCAGGACAGGGGGAAATTGGTGTAATGAATTTAGGGCGCTCATGCTTGCTGAGGCGAGCCTCCCTCGGCTGCTCGTAGCCATTAATCTTCCGCACTCTGTCAGAGCAAAATGTGCCCACAATAGGCAAAGGGGGAGCTCAAATTGACTACCAATTACGCGCCTGTGAATAAAGGATATGGAGAGAGGAGGGAGGGCACAATATGGTTCAGCAGTAACGTTTATTTTAACCCTGCGAGCGTCGCAGGAGCGTTAAGGCCTGGAGATAGAGTGTCTGCATGTGGAGGCGTGTGTGTGTGTGTGTGTGTGTGTGTGTGTGTGTGTGTGTGTGTGTGTGTGTGTGTGTGTGTGTGTGTGTGTCCGCTGGAGGGTGAAGAGGCTTTTTGAGGCCCAGGCTCGTTTGTCTCAGGCGAAGTGGTTCACGCCACCATGGGGTGTAATAGGTGGCAAAGGCATTTTGTGATAAGATTCCTGGTGATTATGTCACAGATACCAGGTTCTGTTTGGTCCAATGCGTCTCGGGTGTGTTTATGGTTGTAGGTCTTTTATTGCACTTTAGTGTGTTACAGCCTACGTGTGTGTGTCACTCAGAAGAAAAACATTGTTTGCAGACAATTTGCCAGAAAACCTAAATCTGAGCTGCAGAGTTTTGAATGAACGAGCATTTTAACATCCATGTTTCTTAGGCTTAACATGCAAACTACTATGTTAAATGGGAAATAAATCAAAGTATTTATACTTTTAACCTAAGTATGCATACATTTAATGCATTGAGAGTATTTATACTTCTACAATGAAAAGGACGAACTACACTGCAAGATTTTAGAGGGAAATGTAATTTATTTTACTTTTTCCCCTTAAAAGCATTGACTTGACAACGACTAGTTACTTTGCAGATTAGGATCATTTACAAAATAATTTACACTTGTTATGAGTAAACCTACTTGTATTTAAAATACTTCAAACAATTAGTCCACGACATGATTATTAAATCAACAGAAATCAACAATTTTAATGATCACTTTAGTTTGTTTATCAATCAAAAATTCTTAACACTTTCTGGCTGTAATTAATATGATCATCTTCTGCGTGATCGTAAAATTTATATTTATTTACTTAATTAAAATTCAGTCTTTCAAGTTTTGGACTTTGGGTCAAATAAAATTGAGTATTTTAACTTTTGATGTGTATTTTCCACAATGAGGAGCCTGATTGTTTCTCGTAGATTATTTGACAATTGACGATGAAATGAATCATCAGTTGTGCTAAAATCTGTAAATATTCAAATAAAATATGAAAGACATTTATAAGAACTCGATACCTCCGCCAAGGCCCAACAGTCACACGCTCTTAGATTTCACTCGTGTTTTTTTTTTTTATCAAGATCCCATTTCATCATAAATTATTCGCTGGGAAGACGGTGAGAAACTTGAAAAATCTGTTACGGCTTCGTCCCTGACGGATCCAGCATCTTCCTCCAATTTTCATAAAAGTCTGTTGAGTTGTTTGTGAGTAATCTCGCTCACAAACAAACAAAACCAAGGTAAATAACATACACTGCATCTGATTCCCGTTCAGTATCACTTCCTTTTTTGTAAAGGACCCAAAACCTGGATTTAAAAACTCATTTCCATTTTGTTAAAGAGCTTGTTCAACACGGTCGACTTTTATAACTTATCTTCTTGTTCACCGGTGACATGATGTTTATCTACAGAAAAGTCATTTGCACGGGGGCTATGAAAATGTTTTCCCTGCACAGCCTGGTTTAACACCTCTGGAACAATGAGAGTGGACTGTAACGACACCTAAAACAACACCGCACCAAAGTGCTGTAATGAGGGGGGATACTCGTTCAAGGGAATCCAGTTGTTCTTATGATTGCAGCCCTTCTGGTTGTGATTATTCCAGCACCATGTTTATTGTATTACCCACAAGAACATGACAAGAACTAATAAGTTCCTTAATCGTATCTGATTTCATTCAAGCCTAATTTTTGCTGCGAGAGACACGGGCCAGTTTGCTTGGAAACCAACTCCCTCTTAATAAGACCATTACACGAAGGGTGTGCTCAACATGTGGCCCCGGAATAAAAAAAGAATAAGAGGAAAAAAAAAGAGACTCGACTGAACGTTGGAAGATAAATCGAACGCTCTAATGAAGTTTGACTTTCAGGATTAGGGAATTTAGGCCCAAGTTGCTCTGAAGTTATGCACAGTTTGCAATTCCAAGAAAAACTTCCACAGCTAAAATAATACATTTCAAAGCCGGATCGCCGGTGGAGATCCAATCCGCTGTGCTCTGTGAATTTCAACAGGACGCAGAAAAAAGAAATCTGGACCGGACTCAGGGGTCGACAAGGTATGAATGGAATGTGGTGTTCTCCACACACACACACACAGATTATTAACATTGTGCAAGAAGCTGTTATACAAACCAATGGGGAGTCGTGAGTGTTCTTAGGTAATTCTGCTTGTGTTGCTGGTGTCGATGCAGAAAGTAGCTTGTTTTAACTTCTACATATGCTTTGATATTGCAGTTTTTAAAATTCTCTTTTCTGTCATACTGTTGATAAAACACTGAAACAGCAGACGGCAAGCTGAAGCCGACTTTCACAAATGAAAACAGCAGAAACAGATCAATCTGGCTTTGGTTGAAAACACTGATGTATTCCTACAAAGCCTTTATATCCTCGTCTTTTATCATAATATCAGTAACATGTGTAATCCTCAAAATCCTCTTTCTCTGCTGAATTTCTCTTTCCCATTTTCCACTTGTCGGGGTGAGCAGCAGTGACCTGTGCTCCCCCCCAGACTGCAGTGTCATTCTGGTCTCTAAAGGTGGCGCTGTTTCTTTCAAATCTGCCTGAAACATAGAACGGATTAGGATTTGTCCGTAAAGTTGGTAAGTTAGTAGTAGTAATGGTAGTAGTAGTAGTGGTAGTAGTAGTAGTAGTAGTAGTAGTAGTAGTAGTAGTAGTAGTAGTTGGCTGTAGGTGATATCAAAATATCCTTTCACCACTTTTGTCAGAAGTCACATCGTCGCAACCGTCCCCGAAAGTTTTCACCTCTAAACTTTGTCTCCTCGGGCACATGGCGGCGGCGGCCCTGTGTCCCGGTCCCGGCCTGTCATTGCGGGAGGGGGGGCAGATGGACGATGTTGTTCTGGGTGGGATGAAAGAGGCGTGAAGGAGGCGCAGTCAGCCAACTGCTCAGGGTCATGTAAGGGTTGTGCTCCCCGCTTGACAGAGAGAGAGGGAGAGAGAGAGAGAGAGGCAGGGTGACACCAACAACAGAACAACACACACCCCCATCACACTCACACATAACAGCCACAAACACACTTGCACAGTCCCGAACACAAACATTATTAACAAAACAAACACGCTGATTGACAGGACAAGTCGGGTGTCACGGAGAGAAAACTGTGTCAGTGTTTCTTCTCTCTCTGTCTGTTTAGCAGCGCAGAGCCGACGTCAGTCAGACTGTCGCTGGTTCTGTGTCCGAGTTGCTCTTACATGGATTTAATGAAGGATCATTTCAGGCCATCGCATAAAGCCAAAGCAAATGATGATGAAGGAGGAGATAGAAGATGCTTTTCACTTTCCAGACACTTCCACGTTTACCAACTAGAAGGTCATCCAGAGCGCGTTTCCTCCGCCAAAGCCCAACCGTCGCATTAGATTCAATCAAGTTGCACCAAATTGTTCCACAGATAAGACAGATCAAGATTTCTCCGTTCTTTATATACGACCTTGCAGTGTTAAAGGAAAAGGAAATAAAAATATCCTGGATCCGTCTCCTTCATGGAATCTGCTCCAGATGTTAAGATGAAGTCATCCACCCATGTCCACTAGGGTACGCACGGCACGGACCCCGATGCAGATATCGACTGCGCATGCTCCAGGTGCAATATATCCACCTACTGGAAAGGGATGGAGCAGAATATGGGATCAGGTTTGCATGCGTGCAACAGCAGATCGATGCCGACCTTCATTTAGGGGCGAGCGAGGAGGCAAATAAAGACATTCACTTCAAAGTTCATCTGTGGTGAACTTTGACCTGCGATATTTGCTTCACATTCGCACCCATGTGACCGTGTCCTGAGCGTAAATGGAACCACGGACATGTACGTAGGACGTTGGACCATTACACTGCGTTACCTCAGATGAAGAACTAACCAGTCTCCTGCTCAAACTGCAGCAGAGACTCGCTTATACGTTACCGATCTTTCTGAGGAAATCCAATTCTCCGCATTGTTCGACCCAAACCTGCACATTTTCATCTGCGGTTCAATAAAACTCCCACTCAATCAATCCACTTGACATTTTCAACGCCACCTGCAACACATCGGCTCTCTCACACACCTGGCACAGGCCCAGTGTGACTGCAGCTTTCTTCTACCGGATTTTTACAACCAACGCTCGATTGTGCGAGTCGTAACCTCTCAGACTGATATTTTATCTGCCTGCTGAAACCTGCACTCCAGCACTCTGCAGGGGGTGGGAAGGCACGGCTGCACGGGAAAGTCTCACCGCAGTGGCATCCACCCTCTCGCACTGACAGAGGCAGAGGGAGACATCAATCTTTCACTAATTCCTTCAAGTGTGAAAGGGTCCTTGTGGTGTCAGCCAAAGGGGGAAGATGGTCCAGGCCAGAGGTATTGAATGAGGGGAGGACAGGGAGGAGGAGGATGATGGGAGGAGAAGGGCCTCTCCACCACAGAGACATTTCCTTCTGGGTTCCCCCACCTCAACCCTGGGGCTGACACCCGCGGACGACCGACCAGATGGCAGCAGCATTAACCCAACAAAGGCCATCTAATTAGGGGTACAATAGAGAGAAAGGGAGGGGGGGTATCCTCAAGACGGAGAACAGCCAGGCAGGCCGCCTGAGACCAAAGCAAGTCAATACCTACAGCTCCCATCCCTACACACACACACACACACACACACACACACACACACACACACACACACACACACACACACACACACACACACACACACACACTTAACACACACTCGCTTACACCCCCCTGGCAGTAATATAGGGGGCTATGACTTTATTACCCCTCATTAACACAAATTAGACCACTTGAGCCTCCCTGAATGGCGATGACAAATTGAATTAAGTGTTTGGAAACAAGTCAATCCCCACCCCTGGCCAGGCTGCGACCATATTGCATTAACATGCATTGAAAGGTGTGTGTGTGTGTGTGTGTGTGTGTGTGTGTGTGTGTGTGTGTGTGTGTGTGTGTGTGTGTGTGTGTGTGTGTGTGTGACTGAGTGCGGCTATAAAAACTGCTTTTATTTAGAGGTAGGTGGAGTTTTTTCGAGGCTGTTAATACTTGAATTCCTTTAGAAAATGATGTGGATCCTCTCGGCTGTGGTGAGTTAACTCAAGCCAGTTAAGGGTGAATAAAGCAGAAGGCACCAGATGGTGTGGTGCTCGGACTCAGCCGGTAAAGACCAGACACATTTTAATTTGACGTTACTCCACATTTATTTATATAAATACACAGAACGTATCGGCTTTAGGGAGAAATACCTTTTTTCACTTGTGTGGATTATGGCATGGAAATATTTGATACAGTTTTATTGCATGGGGGGGGTAATTCCTTGTACACTGTTATATTTTAGTTTTTATATATTTTTTATTTTAATTTCACATACATGTGTCTGCGTCTAAAGAAAATCTGTCAAATATTTCTTCCTGGTAGAATCAGGTTTACCATTAACATTCAAGTTTTATTTAAAAACATAGATAGGAACAAAATCCTGATAAGAGATAAAAATGTTTAATTTCCAGAGCGATAAATCAAGCAATAAACATAAAATAAATGTATAATAAATTATGTGATGTGTGTAAACCACACTATGTGGGAAGGTGTGTAAATAGTGAATGATAAATGATATAACGTTTGAGATAATCATCTATAAAACATCCAAAAACACACAGAGGAAGAGTGGGGGGGTTAAAGTTGAAGCTTATTATGTAAAAAAAAACATGTTGTTTTTGATTCTGTAAAACAAACACTTTGAATTATTTGAGAGTATAAAGTTCAGTAAAGTTTAATGTAAAAAAAATGTGTGCATTATTTTGTCTTGAAAATAAATTTTCATCTCTGTGCAAATGAAATCCAATCAAGTATGTTAGAGGGAGTGATGATATAGATTACGTGGCATTATTCATTATTATTATTCATAATGAGTGTTTATCTGTATTTGTCGTTGTTTGATTATATGTTTTTATTTTTGTCGTCATTTATGTGAGCAAATTTCAAAAGAGCATTCAGGTAATAAAGTGTCATCTGATCTTATTTTATAACATCTTATCTCATCTGATCTTATCTCCTCTTATCTTATCTTATCTGATCTTATGAAATTTGGCAAAGGAAACATTTAGATTCAGTGAAAACATCGACCTGCCACCGTCTGAACTCGGATGATCTTACTCCCAAGATAATAATAAATATCAGGCTAATATCAAGGTGTAAATATGTGACGAGCAGAATAATTCATTTCTATGTCAGCTTCTGTCTGTGATGCTGCTCTTCTTCTTCCACCTTCGTCTCGTCTTTAACACGTTTGGCTTCCACCTTGACGGTTGTGTCAGACTGACACCTGGTGGCAGCTCGTGAGAATACAGTTTACAACAGAAATCAGAGACTTGGAAACAAACTGAGTCCACTCAGGTTATTTTATTAAAAACAAACAAACGTATTAAAAACTGATTTCTGATGGAAAGTGCAACATTTTCTTTTATTCCTCACCATGATGAATGTGTGTGATGTTGCAGCTGTGTTCAGACAAACAGACAGAAGCAATCAACTTGAAAGACATGTTGTTTGTAGATATTTTATATTTTATTGCAGAGAAACCTAATAACTGTCATAACATGATTTGCTTTTATTACTTATTAATCAATCAATGGTCTCAGGGGCTGTGTACAATGTCTCCAGTGTCATTGTTCACTCTGATCAAAGATGTCTCACACATGTCACGGAGAAGTTTCTGTTAAATATGAAGCTGATTATAAACCATTAATATCTGGTTAATTGGGCTGTTCTTTTTTTTTATATAAAGAATTGTCATAAATATAGTAGAGAGACAAAGATCGTATGACCCCAGACTTACTGTACGAATAGGTCAGCAGTGTTTCTTTCAAGGAAAGTACATAAACACACATTCTCACATACATCCCCCTCTCTCTCACACACACACACACACACACACACACACACACACACACACACACACACACACACACACACACACACACACACACACACACACACTCGGAGCTATGTGAAGTGATTCGCCTGCTGCGTTCAGATGTCAGACTTTGGCAGAGAAACAGAAGAAAAGACAGATTTCCTTCCTCATGTGTATTTTTCTCGCAGCTGCTACATTTCAAACAACCACTGGACGTGGTTTTAATTCAGAGCTCAACTCCAACATGTTTTTGACTTTACTCAACGACTCTTTCCACCTTAATATATTCACATCGTGTGCAGTTGGAGGTTCAGCAGCTTGTTGTGGAGGAAGGTGGAACATGTCCCTGGTTTCCTTTCGTGGATCCTTCAAAGTGATCTGAAAAATCCATAGAAACAAACTCTTCTCTCTCTAATAACAACAGGTGGGAGGTTTTTCATTTCATCTCACTAATAATGAATAATAAATCAAATCAGGTTGATTTTCCATGATTCACACTTTCATGTTACAGCTGAAGAACCAGTTTTAGACACTGGAAAAACAGAGAACCTCCTAATATACCAGATGTAGCCTCTCTCCTTACATGGCTGCTGCAGAATCAAGTTAAACATTGAGTATGAATCAAATCGTATTATATTATTAAAACAAATCCAATAAAAATGTATTAAATATTCGCAATATTCTGAAGTTCAAAGATATGTTAATTAGTCGATTATTTATGGACCCAGAGCTGTTAATACTGCAGTGAAGTCAAACCCACAGGACACATATATAAATATCCTTCTTAATTTTAATAATCAATCAAATGCTAATTTATTAAATCTCTCTCATATATTGTTTAACATACAAGTTCCTCTAATGAAAGAAATACTATTTTATCTTTCAAAAATTAAACACCAGGTGGTGCTAGAGTTTAAAATAATATAAGTGAAGTGATGGTACTAATAAATGGTTTTATACCATGATTTACGATACCTCACACTTTCTTACTAATACATTCATAGGACTATTAAAAACTTTATTATTTATGGGTTGATTGAATATTTGAATAGATACATCAAACAATACGTTTCCTATTAGAAGAAAGGTTTTTCACAGCCAAGGTTTTCCACCAAATCATGTTACAAATCATAGTCAGTCACAGTTTAAATTTGTATCATTACATCAAATTTCTTTATTTGAAAAGCTCATATTCACAAACTACAATTTGCCTCATGGAGCTCAACACTCTGTACAAGGTGCGACTTCCTCTGTTCACGACCCTCGACAAGTAAAAAACCTCCCAAAATAACTTTTAACAGGGGAAACAAACAGAGAAACTTCAGGGAGAGTCACAGCTGAGGGATCCCACTCCATGATGTTTGTTCTAATGGTATTATCTGAGAAAATATACAACTATCTAATATCTTGACATTGGAAATTAGGCAGTAAGGTCTAAAGTAAGTGATACAGAATGAAACTATCCTGCAGCAGATGGTACATGTTACCCACACTGAGTCAGATGGTGGAAGATCTGTGGTAATTATGAAGAAAAAGTACAATTCAGACTAAAATGTATGACGATGGGTGGAGGATTGTGAACAGCTTTGTTTTGGACATGCAACATATTAAAAATCTTGGCACCTGCATGATAAACCTAAAGCATTTCACAGTAACTCACAGATATCAGATGCAGCTCCACAGCACAAAATCAGAAGAGTCTGTTGCATCACATTAGCTGTTTGGAAAGCTGAAAGTTGAATTCCCAGAGGCAGTACCTCTCCCTGCCTCCAGGCTGCACTGTTGCACCTCGGTCTGGGCTGCACGGCCCTGGTTTTGCCTGCAGACTGGACTGGTCTCCACCTGGAAGTGGTACAAAAGCACAGTTGTGCAGGAAGCTTCTGCAATTTCCTCCCTCTTGCGTCACAAACGCATTACTGTGCCTTTCCCCCCCCAAACCACAACCACATGGGAGCCGGTACAGTGCTGGAATTTTCCCACTGACAAAAACACATTAACTGTGCAGAGCCGCTCACACACTGAGGGGATCACAGGGCCGAGCTGCTGCTGCTGCTGCTGAGGGCCATGAATGAGCCTCTTCTTAGCAGCACCTGTCGTGTGTTTACACGAGCAAACGAAGAGCCGTGTCCGTCAGAGTCTGTTCTTCTACTTTATTACTGACATTAAAGTTGAATGTCAATCGAGTGTTTTATATTCTACAAATGTTCCTGTTATTTGAGTTGTAAAACTTTTTTTTATGTCTCAGTCTGAGTCTGTGATGCTTCACCAACAATCCCAAACTTCTCCTTCTTTAAAATCACTTGTTAAAATGTTCATATTACAGATTATAAAGACTTGTAAGATGCAGCAGCTGTTTCTCTTTATCCCGAAAAAGTCACACTCACTTGTGAAAGTTTTCATGATTCACAATCGTATCATCTGTGGTTTCATGTGTCAGAATACTTTGTTGGTGCTGAGTCTACGGCTCAGTTTGAAAGTATCAGGGATCAGCAGTTTACACAGAGAAACTAAAGAGCTGCAGGACAGTTTACACGTTGGTCAAACTGCTGCTGCTGCTCCCACCTGCAGAGGAATAAATCTTTTAAGTTTCCCCAGAAAAACCTAGAGTTGTGTGTTCATTTGTTCTGGAGCGAGTGGAGGAGACGACCCTCTGGCACGTTTAATCCACTGAATTATTTAATAACGGGAGAAGATAGAAAAACAGATCAATTTACTACTTGGATGCTGAGCAACATGATCACAAAGGAAAAGAAGAAAAAACAACCGCAGGCCATTTTTAATGAGCAATTCGGTCGACTGGAATCAAGACGATATGAATGGAGACGGATTGTGGTGCATGAAATAGTTTGTGTTACAGAAAGTGTTTACAAATGCAGTGTCTGGGTATTTTGATATGAATATATACAGAAATACACCTCAAATCATTCTGACGTGTATTCCTTCACACTGTTGAGTGTGTTTTTTGTTTTTACAACCATCTGAAACTGTCCAGAGTTTCCCTCTGTGTGATCAGGTCTCAGGTTGAAGCTCTGGAGCTTCCTCACAACACAAGACTTTTCTGGCCCGAGCGAATGACAACGTGAACAACGAGCCGCATTCCATTTAGATGAGCTACTTCCAGGGTCCTTCTATGACACATGTGGACTCACCGGCTTAAAACGGACACCTGAGCCATTATTATTGAAATGTGTTGAAAGAATATACTCTGCATGTCTCCAGATTTAGTTTACATCACATAGACTTCCTTTATTGTCATTGCAAATTCTTATAAAAAGACAAACATGTAAATATTGCAGTGTAAAAACTATTAAAATTGCAAATACAAAGTATAGAAGTTGCAGCGTCGTGTCAGTGGAAGAAGCCAAGTGGGCCGAGGTCAGTGTTCGTACTTGGCAGTTGCAGTCGACTTGTGGCACAGCTGTTTATTTGTGTGTGATGTGATGGATGTGAAGCGTCTGCCAGGAGATCAGCCGCTCAAACAATCACGCTTAATCCAATTGATTCTGCATATATGTGCTGTAATTACATCCTTACTGGATCCTAATGTGTGTATGTTTCTTTGCTAACCTTTTCCAGACGGCACACAAATGATCCGCATGTAAGATAAGACAGTGTTTGTAAGGAAAGTGACTGGCCTGTCAAACTAAATCTGACTGTACACGTATGTAAACTGACATATTTTACTTTACTCATGCAGATTAGCTTCCTGTATCCATTACACTGTAAAACAACACAACTATTATCAACAGCTGATGACAACAGCACACTCAGATATCAGGCAATCTGTAGCATGTGTACTAATGCAGTGTAGAATGTAGTGTTTGAAGTTGGGATACAAGAAAACACAAGGTACTTGTACTTGGTTGAAATTTATCTAACTTGTAATTTGCCTTTAGTTTGGTCTATGTCCTGTCCACTAACATGGAGGAGATGGGGTTAATGAGCTATTCTGCAGCGAGCCACCAGGGGGCGGTCTGGAGGATTTGGCTTCACTATCATGCCTCACAGGTGCAGAGGTCTAAACAGCCGGGGCTTTAATGTCCTAACCTCACTCATGTGATTGATCAATGAGATTATTAGCAGCGTAACTTTATTTACACTCACTTTTTCTTTTTCCGTGTAGTTTTAAAAGCTTTGCAGTCAATTGGACGAACATCAGGCTGCACAGTTAAACAATGAGCTTCTGGGTAAACACACATTCATAAGTAATGAACATCTCCGGCGCTGATGTTGCCTTTATTCACACTCTGTGATGAAATGTTTACGGCTCGGTGCAGAAAAGCTTTGAACTCCGGCTGAACTCACCTTGCTCTCGGTTCGGTCGGTTCAGATAACAGCAGCAACTCGTCTCTTACACTCGGACGCTCTTTTCCAACACTGAGACAAACTGTCCCCGGATCAGTCACATCTTTATCACCAGTCTCTGAATAATATTAACTTTTTTCTCCTGACAGCTTTGTGCAGATAAGCGTCGCCAAATCACCAATAGGCCATAAAGTGAGGGCTGAAGATGACGTCCTCTTTACTTCACTCTCAGGAATGACTTTCATGCTTGGCTGCCTTCCGATTTTTATCCCCAGGAGTTGCTCGGCGACGGGACCGTCCTCGTTTCGAGTGCATTCTGGGAAATGATGGGAGCAATAAACAAATTCTCCAGATCTGTAATGAATTCCCTCCTTTCAACATTGTTATCAAAAGGATAAAGACGAGGATGCTGCGTAAATGGGTTGTTTTAGTTTAACGACACACGGCAGGACAACAGTGCAGAGGGTTGATAGTTTGAGGGAAGAGAAGTTTTATCCTTTTTTCATTTTTAAAGTTGATACCTGATGTCACTGGAAAGTCAAGCAAATAAAACCAAGGCTGAAAAGTTAATTTTGCACCGCAGCACATTAACCAGAGGATATTTCATGTAGCGTCCCCAATGAGCTGCTGCGCAAATTAATGAATCATCCAAGTCACATTGGCTGCAGAGATTAACAGTTGCTGCTGCAGAGCGTTAGCCGGGTCTTTATCGCCTGTCAGACGGGATCCAGATGCCTCATTCCTGGAGATAACTGCTCCGAGACGACACCTGACTGATAACGCTGCCCTTTAATTAAATCAAGTTTTGCTCCCTCATCTTCATTTCCAATTATTAAAACAGTGCATGTGAAATAGAACTTTTATTAACTCAGCCAAGGAGACTCTCTCCACTTCTGTCTGTTAGTTTATACGTTTGTAAGCAATATAACTACTCAACAGATTACCATGAAAAACTTCTTTTGCATTTTTGCAGAGTTTCTAGAAGAATATTTCATGGATCTAGATGAAAGAATCCAGTGTGTTTAGAGGACTGATGTGTGTGAAATTTGCTGCAGCTTGATTTAAGCTGTTGGGCCTTAGCAGAGGTATGAACTCCACTGAGCGTCATTATTACTCAATCTGCCCATTAAGCTCTGCAGATATTTGTTGTGGGCACAGATCGTGTACTTTAATCATTACTGTGTTTCCCACTGTGATGTATTTGTACTGTCGATCGATGTTATGTCATCATGTGGTTTGTCTATATGTGGTTCCTGCAGCACAATAGTACAGAAACCTTGAACCTTGAACCTAAAAAGGACTCGAAAGAATCTCACAATCTTTACAGTCGTCTGAGAAAAGACGTTTTCTAGCACAGAATAACTGGTAATACCTCAATGTTGGGTAATGCTCTGTAAGTTTTATAACTTAATGTAAAGGTAATGGTGCTCACTGATCAATAAATGTGTTTTAGTAACTATAATCAATAATTGAATCTTTCCTGTTGCGTCCTTTCAGCTGGATTCATCATCACAGCCTGCAGGAAGCTGTTGTGCAAACACGACGCCGTTGTTTTGACGATGGCGTCTGGAGGAAATTGAATTCTGGATTCTAGAAACTATTTATAAATTCCCAAACTCGGAGATGTAAACAGAAAACAGGTCCCCCCCCCGCTGAGCTGAGGACGCCCCGAGCCCGACGGAGAGTGAAGCCAGGCAGAGGTTTCCAAATGCAGAACAGCCTTTTTTAAGAAAACACACTCTAAAGCACTCACTGAGCAAATGTTAGCACGACTCAATGTTCCTCCGGCTGCACAGATTCCTCCGCGGGATGTGCACGAGTGACTGGGAGGATTATTTCAACTGACAGTGCATCTGCACCAGCGAAACGGCCACTGAGAAATAAGCTCATCATGCTGTGAGGGAAACTTAATAACCTGTCGGCCTCACTTAAACAGCAGCGGGTTTTGGTTTCAAATAAATCCTTTGTGAAATTTCAATTAGAGCATCAAAGCTGTGATCTGCCCTCGCAGGGACAGAGTTGTTAATGGAGGAGCCCGCTCGCCGCAGCCATGTTGACAGAGAGTTCAATAACACCATACTCGTCATTATGATTCCTTCCACACCGGCGGCTTTGAATAACTGGAAGAAGTCACACAAAGCAGGTATCCATGTTTTTGTAATACCTGTTGTCGCCACACGGGGCAGCAAAGAGTTACAAAATCAAAACAAAGGCCAAAAACCTTTTCTAGGAATTTTTTTTCTTGCAATTTAAAATCATACTCGCACCAAATCAGCTATAAAAAACTGTCTAATGTGAGGAGTAAAGACGGCGTCGTCCTTTCCTCGCTCTGTGGAATGACTTTCATGCTCAGCTGCTGTCCAATTTTATCTCCGGGTGTTGCTAGGCAACAGGAGCATCCTTATTACAAATGGTTTCTGGTAAATGGTGAGACCATGAATGAACTCAGTGCATCTCTAACGTATTATCAGCCGTACACACTGATGCCATGTGGGTCAGTGAAAGTGAAGGATGCCATGTAAATGGTCCATTAGGTCGTTGGAGCAGAGTCATCTCGGTGTTTGCTTCCACCTGGAGAATAAAAGAGACTAAGTCTGTTCAGCTTTATCGTAGGTGCAGTGATTTGTGAACTAAGATTTCTTGTAGTAGTTTTATTCCGCTTACAGACAGTTTCATTAGAAAATGGCTTGTATAGTCTCCTGTACTTCACAACATAGTAAAAGATGGAGAATATTCCTTATATACACATATAGTTTCCTGTATAAAAAGTACATGGATCACTCCGACATTTCACCGGGCTGATAACGTGAACATTTTGATTCTCCAATTTGACGCCAGGGGTCAAGAAAAGGTCAATAAAATAAAAACACAAATTAAATAGTCATCTCGTTTTCTACTGCAGGGACTCCCAGCTTGGGGCTGTTGTCCTCCACAGGGCATCTGTGTCATTACAGTACGGGGGACATAGAAACACAGTGGGGTGGCTCTGGAAATTACAAATCATGGTTTGATAATACACGTGTTGCTACAGCGAGGGCATCAAGATAAAAAATGTCCAAATTCTGCAATTTTGGAGGAATTTCTGGATCGAATGTGCAAATAAAAACAAAAAAATGAAGCAAGAGCAACCCTAAACATTGACGATTCATAGAAACCTTTATTAAAAAGGTGCAGCCATGGAACAAAGCAAAGACTATAACTATTGCTGCAGATCATTGGGCTGAATCCTAATCAACTGCCAGAGGAGGAAAGATGATAACTGCTCAGACCGGTGGCGAATTAAAACTCTTCCCTCGCTCATTTTTACTTTTTGAGTAATGAGTTTGTTGCTTCACATGAAACGGACCCATCACGCTCTGCAGAGAGATCTGTTGTGAGCACAAATTGTGTATTGATAAAAAAAAACAGCCAGCCAGCGTAGGACATATTATATGATCATGATAGATACATATCTCATAAATGGTGCAGCTAACTAGATTATATGGGGCCTGTCTGCAGAGCGGCTAATGGAAGCTGTGGCGTAGAGGGAATAAGACCTGTTAGCTGACTGTGTTTGCCTGAGATGCTAGCCCGCCAGGCCTTTTCACCACTGTTCTCGCAGAGATAAATCCCTGTTGCACTTAGTAGTCATCCATTTTTAATGCCACAGCCTCAGCTGGAGAGATGCATGAAGACAGGAGGGGGAGGAGGAGGGGGAGGGGGAGCAGAGAGGGAGGAACAGCCGAGGTGTGGATGACACCAGCCGGATGCTTCAGGCTAATGTATGTACAGTCGTCTAGATGTGTTTTTGTGCCGTATACGCAGCGTCAGCAGCAATTACGAACGTCTGATGTTGTTTTCTCTGGTGAGACGGGCCCTCACACAGAAAAGCCTTTCACAGACTCATCATAGTGACTCTATTCATTGTTTTCTTACCCGGCTGCAGTCTGCTATAAGCATGAGCCCCCAAAGCACAACTGTAGAAAAGCAGGGAGCAGCAGCAAAGCTTCCTGATTGTGTTTGGGCCCCAGTCGGCAGCAGCCGTTCCTCAGATGGCAGGCGGAGAGGCCAGGGAGGCCATTCAATCCAATTCAGTGCAAACATGATCTGTTTGAATGGTGCGGCAGAGGCCAAGATATTCTAGTGTGGGCAGAGCTGGAACAACCGTGGCACTGTGTTTGTCCTTCGGAGACAAATCCTCAACATGCAAGAGCAGCAGATCAGCTCAGTTTGTCCAAAAGCTCCCAAAAGGTTAAAGGGAAAGTTTTTTTTGTACAGACTGTGAAGTTAGTCTTAATGCAGGAGGGTTTAACAGCTGATCCACACACAGTCTGTGTTTTAGTTAATCAGAGAGGCCGTCAGTTAGCTTGGCCAATTAGGGAAAGCAGAGGCACCGCTGCAAATGTGTTTTTACTCGACTCCCCTGCTAGATTTCATCAGTCCATCTGCGAATCACTAAATCACTCAGTCGCTCTGTAACGTGAGACGCTCGCACGACTTCTGTGTTTAAAAGAGGCTCTTACATGTGGACTCAACACAAGAACACGACCACGTAGCTGCAAATATTTGATAAGTTTTTATTTCTCTAGTGAATTCATATGTTGTTATTCTGCACAGCAGCATACAGGAAAAATTGTGGTAAAATATAAATAACAAAGTTCAACAGTGTTTTATCTTTTTTTTCTCTTATTCATTTAATCCAAAGGAGAAAAAAACAACACCTCTGTTAAAAGTGGCAAATTTTTTCGTCAGCCTTTTTCAATATCCACTCGGTCGCACACTCCCAAGACTGTAACATCGAACAACTAAAACTTTCCAAAGTATGGGTGTCACCATTATTTACAGACAATCACCTTGTGGCGAGCAATGCTTATAGCTTCTTGGAAATTCACTTCCGTCATGTTAAAATGCAACAAAATGAAAATACAATTATGTTATACAAAGATCAAAAATACTATCAAAAAACCCTTATTATAAATGGCAGCACTATATCAATAAACTGCTGTTGACATTTTACATGTAAGTACAAAATCCTGTTGAGGTAGCGCCCTCTGAAGTCACTTGTAATGTTAAAATACTGAATAAACATCACTTTATGTACAATACAGCAAATCTCTCTTCGCTCTTCAATGCAATTGAATTCCTTTGGTAAACAAAACTGTCAGAAATGTGCAGTCCTGCAAGTGACACGTTCAATCATACATTCACAACATTTTTGCATCTTTTTTTTGGATTCTTTAGGGGGGAAAAAAGGAAAATAATGGGGTTAACAGGTTTGTTTTTTTGTTGTTGTTGTTGTTGTTTACTGACATTCATTTGTTCTTTCTCACCCCCCACACATTCAGCGTGACGGGGGGTAAAAGGGACTCGCTCCATTTTCATATTGTGAAGAGCAGACGTGCCCATGAGACTCTAAAGTGAAAACAACATCAGGGGCAAATCAAAAAAACAGAAAAAGGAAAGGAGATCCAGTGTGTTCGCCCCTTGTGTGCGAATGTAAACATAAAGAAAATGTAGTTATCTCTCCTCTCTGACCGCTTGTGAAGTCAGAAAACTTCCTCGTCACATAGGACTGGAAAAGAGGGTTTGGCTTTGCAACAACTGATTATAATGGTCCCCGGAGGATATGAGCCCTAAACAGAGGCCGCATTGTCTTTACCCTCCTTGTCTCCCCTGCCTCACAGATTGAATGTCAACTTTTAAAAGCAAGTTGGAAAATATGTTGTGGAGTTTTTCTGGGCAGGCAGATGGGACCAGAGAGTCTCCTCCTGCACCTCCTCTACAGCTCCCGGTCAGACAAGCACACAAGCTCTCACTGCTAATGACACATTCTTCAGCTTCTTTAATGGCAAACGTAACTTTGGTTTTCTAAGACGAGAAAGGAAAAATCGCAGCGAGCTTAGCTCACCGTACAAAAATACTTGGTAGAAATATGACATTCATCCCCTTTGCCAATGTCAGTGTGTTTCCCTACATGACCAAAATACTTTCTTTTTTAAAATGTATTCACACTTTGTGATTATTGATACATCGGTGTATTTATATGCACACGCTCAAATGACTACAAACTATAGAAAGAAAAAATAAAATCCAATGTATAAAGCATAAAATTATTCTATGTGGATAAATGAACTATAAAAATATAAGAGATCTTAGAGAAATAAAAGGATAAAATCAATATGTTTGTGAAACTGGGGTAAAGGCTAGAGCCGAAATTAAAAACAGTCATCTGGAAATTGTTCAGTGCAATTAAATTTACTTTTATAGTCTTGTCTTGTTTAGAATATTTTCATCCTCTTACCACCCACTGCCCTACCCCCCTTTAATGGTCGCTGGGATGGCTGGTCTTTGGACAGTGGACAGTATTTTATCGTGTGGGCATTGTCCCCGTTGGCACTGCACAGGGGGCAGGTATAAGCCCTCAGGATCGGGCACACGACCCGGCCGTCCGGGGTCTTCAGGACGTGGGAGCCGTACACCTCCTCTGGCGCTCCGTTATTTCGGCAGAAGACGCAGATTTTGGGCTCCTGCTTGCCCCTGGGCGCGGGTTTGCGCATCTTCCTCTCCACGCCGAACAGGTCGAACCCGGCGAAGCTGCCCCCGAAGCCCACGTCCCTCTCCGGCAGCTGCACGCCGAGCTGGCTCTGGAAGGGGCTGAGGATCGAGAAGCGCTCCTTCAGGTCCAGGATGGAGGCCGGCGGGGGGCTCCCGGACGGGCAGCAGCAGTCCAGGTGCCCGCCGTCCCCAACGCCGCCCGCGATTACGCACGGACACGGCGGGGAGTCGTCCAAGCCCAGGGTCGCCTTCAGGGACTCGGTGATGGAGTTGGGGTTCTGGGGCATGCTGAGCTTGTTGTTCTTCGTGACCAGCGTCGTCAGGCCGAGATAGTCGTTCCAGAAATTGAAGGTGTAGTCGTAGGGGCTGCGCGCGTTCAAGTAGTTGTGGTTGAGAAAATCCATGGTCGCTTCTGGTCGCTTTGTTGCCGTTGAGAGGTGGAAACAAACCAGTGTAATCCGTAAAGTCTTTGTAGCCAGAGTGCGTCTCCGGGAGAGGTTCATGTACAGCGGTGCGTTCTCCTGTGTTCCTCTTATGTTTGAGCGTTTCTGCAAACAGGCTTTCTGGTTATAAGGAGCAGGAGGGCGGGGCGCGCTCCCTTCAAATCCAAGTTTGTGATCAGGTTGAAAGCTGCAGGCGCCTTTTTCCCCACAACCACACATTTGTCTCCCTGTGGACATCAGTCATCGTCCCGGCCTTTTGGACTATTCGGGTGTTTTTATGAAGTTTTTTGTAATAGTTAATGATTTGGAGAAGGAACGTGGCGCACAACAGCCTGGATGTGGTTAATTACATAATTCCATGCGCCATGGTTCCAATCTGGCAGAAGAGGAGGATAGCTCGGTCCTTTGTCCCTCCCTCGGTGCCAAAACACTACACTTGCGCATGGTTCGTGGATCAGTATCGTTAATCATTGTACGAGAATAACATCAACACCAAAATGCGACGCGCGCACACACACACACACACACACACATTAACCCTTTGTGTGCCAGCAGCAGAGGCCCTTTGTTCCATGCAGCAGGCTTCCCCTCACTGTCCTGGGAGAAATAATCTGTGCTGATGCATCACATTACGTTGGAACTGAATCGATAACAGACACAAACAAACCCTCACGTTTCCATGTTTCCTCGTGCACAAGAGATTTATGGCTCCATTACTAATCAGGTTCAGATAAACAAGTTAGATGCTGGTTCATTATCTATGCTTTTGTTCTTTATCACAACACATACACACACCAGTATAAATAGGTTTGATACAGGAACATTTCAATCACAAGAACTCTTAGAATTATGCATTTACCATCACAATATTCGATTTTTTTTGTGGACAATAGAATCTGTGCACATTGTATAACCTATCTAGAATCAATTGTTAGTAAACAAACATTTTAAAGCATCTCAGTGTGTCTTGAATTCATGTACTTATGTTATTTTGTGTCCTGCTGTGAAAATAATCTCCTAAAACACCAGACAAAACATCCCATCCATCCATAACGGTGCCCTCATCACGGTGTAAACATGCAGAGGAGGGTTTCAACAGGGGGCAGCATAGTGCAGTGACAGCTCAGTTCATTTCTCTCATCCCCCCTCAGTGAACGAGGGGACACAAACAAAACCTACAGTAATGATGATGTCCACTGGCTGGAGGACAAAAGTCAACCGTGATGGGATCCTCAGATGTCGTTAGGAGGATCAGAGAGAGGAGCACACGACAAAAACTGAGTCAGAGATTCAGACTCATTTCAGGATCAGAATCTGTGATTATACGTCTGATCCCAATTCCAGAGACAGGATTTCAACTCCTAACACAAAATATATAAACATCCCGATCTAATGGATTCCTGTTTTTGAGGTTTCAAGTACACAATATTAAAGGTTTTTAATTCCATTAAAATACATCTGGATCAAGGTCTAATCAGGAATCTGTTATGAATCCTGAGCTAAACCATTAAAACGTGTGTGTAGAAACAAATTATTTGTTGTTGACGAATCACTATGTTTATTAAATTACCTCTGCTCGTATCTCTCCTGCATTTTGTCTGGTTGTATCAGAACTGGAGAAAAATATGACCAGAAAGTCAGAGAAGGCTGCTGCCAGTGTCTCAGATGTCAGACTGTTTGATTTGTAAAGCTGCAGTCACACAACACAACAATCTCCGTCCACACGAGCTCCACATCTGTAATAATCCTCATTTCATTCAAACAGGCCTGAAAACACGGATCACGTGACCCTTCACTAACGCTGTACGGTGTAAACAGGGATCAGATTGTCTTCTCTGCAGCTGGTGGCAGGATTCACTACGGACAAATCTAAACAATGGTGAAGACTGAGATGAGGGATTCATTTTCTTGGGAAAGGACGAGAATGTCCACACCCCATTGTTGTGTGGGTGTGTCCCTGGTGTGCGGACACTCTCGAGTCTTGGACCTATGATGTGGTGGAAATGTTACTGGCAGTAAGTGGTTTGTTTTGCAGTCACCGCCGGTAGTCAAGTCGTGACTGACCAGAACCGGGAAGCGAACATAGATGACAGCACCTTTTTTTTTTTCCTCATCTCAGTGTTTGCTCTTCCAGACTATAACACAGCTGTCGAGTTTTCAAACCAAAACAGGGCCTGCAGCGTTTCCAAATCCCTCAGTTTAAGGCTTTTCAAAACATAGTAGTGGATGTAGCTTAAATGATAACATTAAAAAACATAGTGTACTTCTGTAGTTTTACTTGAAAACACGGAGGCTCGACTCCTCCTGCACTGACACAGGATCAGTTTGGTTGCACTGTCCTGTCAACAAAGCCAAAGATGCCCAAATATCTCAAAAAGGAAAACACTGAATCGTGGCTTCAATCATCTCCTGATCAGAAACATCAGCTTTAACATTGAAGAGCCAATCACAGTCCTTCAGCCGCCATAGATCTTCATCATGTGAGAAGTTGTTTTTCAGTCCCTACAAGCCTTTCTCATGTCTGTTTCCATTGTGTCCTGTGCACACGTCTGGAAACCTCATTGCATGTGCACAGATAATCTGCTGATCCTAGAACGTCTTGCACCATTTGTTTTCATTATGAAGTACCTGTTAGGCGTCTATAAATTTCACAATATATCTCAGTAATAATCCTGTCAAATTACAGCACGCTGCCTCTCCATCAGCGATAGTCATAATCCGCCCGTCCATCCATCCATGTTGACTTCTTGAGGTGAAATCCAGAGGGAGCGTACGAAGCAGCTGTCCCAAACAGTCCGCTCTCCGCGGGCCTCTGATCCTGTGATGAAGTAGGCGGCTCAGGAATGTGGAAGCGGCCCTCTTGAAACAACGATAACACGAGTGACTGGTGTTCTAATTAAAACTTCCAGGGGGAGGCTGCGCAAACTCACTGACTTGGAAGGCTTGCATCTATTTTTAAGGGATCTAATAAGAATGCAGCACCTTTCGGAGACGCGGTGATACAAGCAGAAACAAAAACACGGTTCTGTGACCTCTGATGTTGCAGAGGCCGTCTCTCTCCGTTCTGTCTGTTCAGCAAGTTAGTTTGAAGTAGTATTGACTTGCCCCTGTTCAGCCGCTGCAAAATATGAATTTTATGATGAAGCATTAATAATATATGTAATCGCCAATTATTTTTTTGCAAGCCCGCGCAGATTGTGCGAGCAGACTCCTGTGTTGCTGCAGTGTAGCTGAAATATTCATGGCCACATTATTCCTTAATTTTGTTGTGACTAAGAGGGATTAATACTCGTCCATTAACCAAAGCTAATTCTGCAGCCGCCTTGAGGATGCATGAGTATATTGGACGAGGAAGTGAGATTAGCAGTGGCATGATGCATAACATTAGCAGGGGGGGGGGGCTGTAAATCGATTTAGGGATCACACTGACTAAGTGATTGTTGTGTAAGTGTTTTTTCTTTTTTCGCTTGACGGGGGAGAATCACAGATCATCGTGAAAAAGTTTCGGCTGACTGAGGAAGATACTTTATTTTTAATGATCAGATGTGTTTCCTGCACGGGCTCATTAGCAATATATGACACGTATTGACGTCTAATTTCTGCTGTTTGTGCTTTGGATGTTTTATGCAATGCAAAGCCGGTCGGACGAGCCTCGTGCTGAGGTTAGGGTTGTGATAATGTGTGATTTATACCACCTCGTGCAAAGCTAATTTTCCTCTGACGCTTCCTGCATTGGGATCACCCCACTCTGCACTGTGCTCCAGTCCCTGTGTTCTGCACAAACACAGCGAGACTCGTCAGACTCGGGGCTGAAAAGCCTGCTCTATTCATATTTGACACAATAAATGAATGATTGATGGTATCGCGGAACGCACGAAGAAAAGAAATCTGTTATCGCATCTGCTCGTATACCGCCAGCAATAATTTACATGTATCATTTTGGGCGTGTTTTTAATCTTTAACATCAGATTCGATGTCTCGCAGCCTCACAGGCGGAATCAGGGAACAGCGTTTTTTTTTTCTTTTTTCTGTGAAATACCAGAATGTGCTCTGTGGCTGTCTGGTTATTCTTTGTTCTCTGCTGCTTGTATTGGGGAGGCAAGTTTCAGCAGTGGCCTTGGGAGAGTGAATGCGAGGGGAAGGATTACACAAAGCCCACACTCAGGGAAGCTTTCTGCATATTCCTCCTCTGCTGCTACGGGGCAGCTGCCATGGATACATGATTAGAAATAACTTTCATTCTTATTATCATCATCAGAATGCCTTGCTTAATGATAATTTAGAAGTGGATGTTCTATTTAAAATGGTAATCCAGGCCTTGGCAGCACCAAAGGGCCTCGGTAATCAGTAAAACTCTTTTCATACAACAACCACCGCACCCCCCCCCTTCCCTCAATCCTCATGTTTTCAGAACAACGTATTGATCACTGAAACAATGCATAATGGGTTTGCAGGAATTGCTGAAAAATCCATTTTTGCCATATCAATTGCTCTAATGAAGATGAATGCTGAATCACTCGGTATGAAAATGGCTCATGTGCAGTTGCAACTTGCATTTTTCTTCTTCCTGAACCTCAGACCCTCAGATTTCCATGTGTTTCCATTCACAGCCATTAGAGCTGCGTTGGTGATTATGCAAATGAGGAAACATGCAGGAAATTTAATCAGAGCACAAATTTAATTTCACGTGAAAGATTGCTCCAGGGTGGGGGGGGGGGTGCTTGATCGCATAATATTGAGTGAGCCAAATTATGTTTAATATTTGTTTTTGCAGTGGGCCTCCACTCGGACACGCCACAGCTTTATAGGCTTAAGGTTTTGCTTTGGTTTGGGGGCTGGAAGCTAACAGTGCTGCATGAGGTTTGATTATCCTTTGTTCCCCCCAGAGATTGGAAACTGCCGTTAATGGGAAGCATTTCCATATCAGCAGCGAAGCACCACAGCTTGTTTATTCATTTTTATTATTGTTACGTCCCGTGAACCAAATATCCGAGCGCTGTGTTTTCTTTTGTTCCCCAGCCGAACGGCAAGAAAATGGGCTCCTCATAATTGCATATAAACTCGGAGGATGCCATTGTGCCGCGGCGTGTGCCACTGTAGATAACTGGCGATTAAACTGAACGTTAGTGCAGAGGCATGACAGGACTGGAGGTAATAAAGCATGTCAGTCAATAAAAGGAGGTCTGTTTATCAAGCTCAGAGATGTAGAACAAACAAATGTCGTTCGGCTTTTCAAAGCCAGCGGCTCGGTTCAGTCATCCTGCGACCTGACGTCTCAGAGACAAGAGTGGCCGTGTCATCCACTGACAAATCTGTTGCTTTTAAACATTTCACCATTTACAAATTGACTTAACCAAATCCACACCCAAGTAAAGCCACATTTAAAAGGGCTTCCTGCAGGAAAAGATTTGAATCACTGTGCAAAGCGAAAGTTTCTACTAGATATATTTATTTTTCCATTGGAAAGAGCAGCTGCTGAATTGTCTTTGTGCATAGAACAGTAGTTGCATTGCTGAACCCATCATCTTCAGGGGCAATATTTTGGGACTTCCAGTGTAGACAGGCCAAAACTCAGTCTTCCATTTGCTGTTCACATTTCTTCGAACTGATTTTTGGAGTTTCAGGTCCAGAAAAGTTCTGCTCAGTCATTTACTTGCAGGCAACTAAAGTCTGCTCAAATGTGATTGGTCTGGAGCCAGAAGGCCACAAAATCTTGAAAAGAGCTGCATATTCATACGTTTGATTGTTGTGGGGAAATCTTGTTAGAAGCGTAATCACTAGCTTCTATTTGACCTTTGATAAGTCAGTACGAATCTTTGATCATAAAGTCTTAATGCAAGAGGACAAAAATGTACAATCACAATACCACAGATCTTAAATTCAGTTTCATAGTTTATTTAGATACATGTGCTTGACAACCATTAATAAGCCGAGGGTACAATCATATCTCCGTACATGCAGTCTTCCTCCAAAGCAAGATTATGCCGGCTTCCACTTCCTCCTTTGTAGGCGCTTGTCACAATCCTGAGCCAGCCCTTCTCACCCTGGGAGAAAAAAAAAGGCAAGGTCACGTAGATTATAAATCAAAAAGCACCAACTATATTTCAGTCCAGCAGCCAGTTTGTATAAAAAGCTAGTGAACCATGCAAAACTCAAGACACTGTCATGACTCACCCATGGCTCTCCCCAGGAGTTGCGCACAATCCAGTATTCGGTTCCATTTTCTACTCCCCAGCCCGCCACGGTCACGATGTGGTTGATGTCAGGAGACTCCTCGTACTCAGAGTACAGACCCCCGCTGTAGACATCCAGTTTCTCTGTGGCCATGATTCCACAGCTGGAGGGATGAAGCACCCAGTTAAAATGTCAGGTGAAACCTTGACTCACTTTAGGGAAATTGAAACTCAACATTTCAAAATAAAAGCTTTAAAAACCTGATTGGTCCTCCAGTGTAGATTTCTGCCATCATCTTGTTCCGTCCTCTAATGGCGCCAAAGTCTCCCACCTTCCACAGAGTGTAATTCTGCACAGTGTTGCACTTTCCAAAGGTCGTGCAAGTGCCACATTCATTGAATCGTTTGCATTCTGAGAGCGAGAGAGAAAAACTTAATTAAAAGCTTGTGTAAGGCACCAATGCATCATGAAACAAATCAGTTTGGGTTCTTTACTCTGGTCAATGGCCTGGTAGTTGTTGCAGGTCTCGTCGGGGATGCCGTGTTTGTGGGCGTACTCCCACACGCCGCCATGGTCCCCTCCATGACAGGTGCCAGAGTCGGCACAGTCGACCACATGCTGGACGGACAGATAGGCAGATGGCCACACTCCTCTGCGCTTGATGTTAATGCGATCTACACACACGGCAGAGTAAAGTTCCACACGAATGAAATATTCGTTTTTGCGCGAGTGATTTAATATCACTGGAAATCCCATCTGTTCAGTTGGTACAAGATCTAATTGACATTTTATGAGACATTGTCAGACAGCTCCCTCCCAGCAATACCTCAGTGCAAATGGGCGAGCTGCAAGTTCAGATAATGAGGAGCTGGTTAGAGTAAAAACTCTAGTAAACTTTCAAGGTTGCACTCGTCCAAACTCTTTAAAAAGATGATTGACGATGTCTTTTCCAGAAAGTAGTCCTGATAGTTTACACCTCTGGCTTAGCAGAACAAAATCTTGAAAACCCCCTTGTTAACATATTTTAGCTTCTAGATAGAGACGTTGCAGATCAATTTAAATGGCGTCAAACTAATTGAATTCCAGCTCCATTTAGTCGGGTGACGGCAGGATGTTAGATCTCTTTAAGTGGGCAAGTAAAATAAAACCTACCGGCCATTGCACTGGTGCTTCCGTGGGCCCAGCAGGAGCCACAGTACTGAGGGATGTGCTGGTTGCGAGTCGTACTAACGTAGTTGACGCCATTTACATTCCTCCAGTCCCAGGACTTCGGCATCACAGCCAGGTTCAGGAGTTCATGAGGACGAACTGCAGTTCTGGGAGAGACAGGATTTGTTGTTTGTTTTTTTTATGAACATGGAGATTGAAGGGCAGCAGCTTCCCACTGACACCCTGTCAGTTTCTACATGCACACGCCTCAGGAAGGTTACTATGGCGAGGCAGAAACAGAAAGCTCACAGCACAGAGCTCTGACACGTCTCGTCACAAATAAGTAGCAGTTGAGGAATGTTTGGTCAAGTGTGTGCGTTTCAGCCAAGTCTGAACTTAATCCCAGCTAACTTGTGAATGAGGAGCATTAAAAGGAACGCTGTTAATGACATGAAATCACAGTGAGCAGGTCTGCAGGGAAAACAAGATGCAAACCGAATAAAAGTAAAGTGTGCAAAGTTGAGCTTCCCAGTCAACTCACCTCACTCCATAGCTGGGTTCCCTGGGCACCGGCAAATAACAACTAGGCCTCTCACTAGAAAAGTGTCGTCCTGAAACAGCAAGTGTCGTGAGCACGCAAATAAAAAGGACGAACTGAGCCATGTTGAAACTCAGGGCACCAAACCAGTAACCACAAATCACTTCAGTCCTGGTTTAAATACCCCCCCAGCACCACCAGCAGAGGAGGAGCACATCAGGCTTCATTGATCTCACCTGGACGTCACTCACAGGTGCATTGTGGGAAATCAAAATCACACTTTGAAGGATGACATCCATCTTTACCTTCGAAATCTGCTGGAATAATACAAAATGAATAGGAAATGAGAATATAATATAATATGTACATACAATAATACTGCAGAAGATAGATTATTATGGGTTTCAATAATTATCACAATATAATCAAGTGCAAGTACAGTGAAGGGTATTACATTATTGAGTTTGTCATTCTCTGCCAATAAAGAAGAGATTAAAACCATAACCTTCACTAAATATTAATAATGTGACATTTATACAGACAATTATTGAAATTAAAATGTTTATCTTCATATAATCTTTTGCCGTATCACCCAGACATATTCTGTATTTTCTTGTATTGTCAATGGTCGACATGATGCAAGTGTCTGCTGAAAGAATAATAAAATGACGTGAAGTGAAATTAAGTGAAAAGAAGAAAAGAAAGTGGTTTCATTTCCTCACCATGAAAACACTGGCAGCAAAAAAATACAACAAATTGACTCCAATTTAATGTCATTGTGAGAATCCGGATGTTTTGAAGCAGCTGTTATTGACGATTGAAACAAAACGTTTAGGCTTTAAATCTTTTTAAAAGCTTTTAGTTTCAGAGGGATCTTGATGCGTTGATCCCTGACAGAAGCTCATCAGTATGTCGCCTCATCCCCACACGTCACTTTGTCTTTTTGTTTATGCTCTCACAGCCTCCGTGTGACAACAAAGACTTTATCACTGCGAGACGGCAAACAGAGCATGATGGTAATTGACTGCCCGCCCGCCATCCTCTCCCATCTGCAGGAATAGAAAGTCATATTTAATGCGCTGATTAAAATCTAATCCCTCCATGTGAGTCGGAGATGAAAGTAATTTTCCTGTAATGGAGACTATTAATATTTAGATATAGAAAGGAAACCAGATCCCAGATTTGCAATCAGCTGGAGGACGGTAAATGATATTAGTTCCAGTGAGCTGGAAACCAAAGGCTCAAATGCAAATAAGTTTGACTCCTCTCCAATTAACGTTTTTTTTTTTCTTTTCTTCTCACACATCAATGAGCGTTTGTTTTATTTATTTGTTCATATTATCATCAAATCAGATTTTAATCGACAGGATGATGCTACACACAACATGGTCTAAAGTAGGTTTGACGCACTGTACATGCTCAGACCCGTTCGACTTGACAATACCTTGAAGTGCAAACCCAGGTCAAATATAGAAATTACTTTCCCAGTTCGGTGTGGAAGAAATGGGAGTGAGCCCCGACCTCAACCCCATCAAACACCTCGGGGATGAAGTGGAACACCGGGTGTGAGCCGGACCTTATCACCGAACATCACCGGTGTTGGATCTCACTAATGCTCTTGAGGCTGAACGGGAGCAAATCCCTGCAGCAAGGATCAAAAATCCTGCGGGAAGCCGAAAACCAGGAGACTGGAGGCTGTTAGCAGCAGATTATTGCCCATGGTTTTGAAATCAGATTCTCAACAATCAGACTCTCTGTCCTCAGACGTATCAATTCATGTTTTGAATTTCAAGTGAAGATGTTTCGTCGAGAGAATAATCCAACATTTTGGGGGATGTAGGGCGAAGTGTTTTCCCCAGCTCAGGAACATTATGGTAAACTAAACCCCTCTTTCCACTGGTAAAACCACTAACACCCACTAACATCTGGCTTTTGTCTGCAAAAGGAATGAATTCAATCGGCATTCTCTCCTGGGTGAAATGACTCTGCAGGTTTTTATCAGCTCCAGCTCTGATCTGCAGCGATGGAAACACGATGTCCGCCTGCTATTTGATTCTACTTTATTTTGACAAGGCGCTAAAGCCGCACCTTCTCAAGTTGAATGTTAAGAAACAGATCGAATTTCCGGGCTTCTGCGTCAGAAATAGCCATAAAATGAACGTTTGATCCAACGTGATTCTCTTCTTCATATCGTACAAGATGCAACACTGGGAAGACAGCTGGGTGAGAGAGCTCGTTCATGACGTGGAACGTGACTCACTGAGAAATAAAAACAAAGGCAAACTCTTCTGATGTCATTTTTTTAGCAGGTTTACAAACATTAACAGATACCATATTCTAATTTGAGTGTAGAAGAGTTTGAAGCTAACTGTTTCCTGACCACGTAGATAGATATGAGAGTCATAGATTTCTCAGGGCAGGAAAATGAATGGGTGGTTTTGATAAATGACAGAATATGTTTGGCCTATAGGTGGCATGGTGTTGCAGTGGTTAGACCATCGCGTCACAGCAAGAAGGTTCAAATCCCGGCTTGACCAAGACCTGCATGGGTTTTCTCCAGCTTCCTCCCACAGTCCAAACACATGCAGACCTATCTCTAGATTATCCATAAGTGTGAATGGTTGTTTGTCTCTGTGTGTTGACTGAATGTATAGCGTGTACCCAGCCTCTCGCTAGTGTCAGCTGATTGGCTCCAGCTTTCCCGTGACCCTCAAAGGATAAGCAATATGGGTAAAGCGTGGATGTGTGGCCTAAAGAACACCACCATACTTGTTTGTAAGGTTTTATCTGACAGGATGTGATAGAAATATTTCTTAAATTTAGCTAAAAGGGTATGCGATAAGTCTTAACTACATCCTTTTCATAATTGGTGTGTTTTCCGCACACGCTCTTCAGGGTGTAAATAACCTCGGAGACCCTCCACATGCTGCAGATGGTATTTTTCTTTTAATTCTGCTGTTTCTTGTACTTAAATGAAACAGTGCTCCACATGCGCGCACATAAAAACCACATCAGATCCTAGTTAATCAATGACTCAGTCCCTGACATGATGGCTTGTTACAGGGGCATCAGTGTGATATCTCCATGATTAGCATCGTTAGCTGCCTTCATGAGCGTGTCCCCTTCCTCATTAACGTCAACAACATCATTAGCGAGCTCGCAAGCCAGGTGATTGATTTGTGTATAAGTGAGCGTGTTGTGTGTGCGTGTGTGTGTGCATGTGAACACTTAATAGTTGGTAAGTATTTCTGTGCGTGCATGCGGAGTGGATAATATCCGTGTTCGCTGATCCGTGTGAAACTTGGAGGGCAGTTGAGTTTCTTCTGGCATTTCCTCAGGAAGATCCCTCACCCCCACATGTTCTCCACTCACCTGTCAACTGTCAGGAAGGAGCGGACGTCAAATAACTGGACGGTTCACTCAGAGGAAAAGCTGAAGGCAGCTTTATACAGGCAGCCCGAGGTTTTTCCTGATACTTTATAGATACAGTATTGATGGAGCACAGAAACGAACGCAGCTCATTGTTCAGGGTCAGATTTAAAGCCAGAAAAATCTCTATTTACTGTTGTGATAACAGCTTATTTTTCTCATAATGATACACATATACAAATCTCAAGTTCTAACCTTACACCCTACGTCCATGGATGAGGTTGCATCATCGTCCTCAGCGATTCACCTGAGGAGTCGATCCGATGAGCGGTTCACAAGAAGCCAGACAGACAGTCAGACAGTTTCCTTTTATTTATTCCATTTATCATCATATATTAGCATTCATACATCGATTCTACAACCGTTTTCATGTTCTTGGAGAATGTAGATTATGTTAATCATTTCCTCTTTAGCGGCACCATAATATATTCAGACCAAAGGTAGAAATATTAACATCTACAAATACATGACAACTCCATCTCAACTCGAAGATCACGTGATATAATGTGAAGCTCCAACAGTTATTAAAGGGGCTTTGTCTCGTCAACAGTTGCATCCAAGGTCAAGAATGAACTTCAGCTCCCACATATAAACGGGATTTAAATGTAAATCAGCTTCACATTTATTTATTGTCACTTTGCTGCAGTAAAGAACAAAAAACAACAAACATGAAGGTATCTTATGATTATTATTATTATTATTATTATATTTTGATGGTCGATTTTTGATTTTTAGTTGTGCTTGTGTATCGGCAGGACCAAACATCCATATCACGACCACTACTGCAGAGACTTTGCCTCCATATGATGTCTGAAATATTTTGGCTTCATTCCATTCCATTACATCGCCGCGAAGTAGAGACACGTCATCCATCTTGATTAAAAGTCTGTGATCACAGGGTAAGCTGCGTCATCCAGTGTATCTCCCAGTATCTTTAAACTGGAAAATATCCTCTAACTCCTTTAGAAACAGGGCCATTGATTTTATTATATGTTGCGCAATATTTCTCCACTCGTTTTTGAAAAAGTGAGATTTTAAGAACCTGCACTATGTCCAGTGGCTCTGTCGTCGTTTGTTGTGCTGATCTCTTGTCTCCTCAAAAGCGACCGCATTTTCCAGTCGAGGAGTTTTCAAAGGCTCCGTACCGAGCTCCTGCCTCGCCAGTGAAACCACCTGTCCACCACCACCAAATCCCCCAGGCCTCAAAGTTCACCGTCGGGGGTTTCGTCACCCGGTGAGCCACTTCACATTCTATTGGCTCAACTGACGATAACAAAGCCGCAGCGATGACAGACTTGTTAAGTACATTTCAGTCATAAATGGTTTTTAATAGCGCGTTGGACTATGGTCAGAGGACTTAAACCTGAGGAATGGGGGCTCAAAAGGAATCCCACTGATCTTTACCAGTCATGTCATAAAGCCGATAATGTTGACGGCCCCTGTGGAGGCTGAGATGTGAGTGGGATAAAGAGAGGATAAGCAGATAGGAAGACTGAGGACCCTGATATTACATTATATATACATCCATTCTGTGAAACATCAGCGGTTAATGTAAGAAATACAGTAACATGTCAAGCAAGTTATAAAGAAGTGTGAACCAAATACAACTGACCTCGAGCTCATGGATTCATTTTAGAAATACATCACTCGCACTCCAGTTAGTTTCGTTTTTTATCAAATTTGATAAAAGCTTTATTTGTTTTCTACTTCTTGCCAGTGGAGACATTTTCCATCATAGTTTGTCATTTTTATTTAAATGTACTTTTTACCTCTACAGTTCATTTAGCAGGATTACACAACTACTCAACTGGCTTTATTGAAACTTGTTGGAACAGTGGCACATAGCCCGAGGAAGTACCAGTTAAATAGTTCTGTAGTAATAGCGTAAAAGGGCCAGAGTTAAGATTTATATAGCATAAAAACCCCAGAGATAAAATATTCACAGTATAAAAGCCCTAGAGGTAAGATATATAAAGTATAAATGCTCTAGAATTAAGATATACATATGGTATTAGGGTCCTAGAGTTAAGGTTTACGCATCAGTAGAAATCCTTCATTTCTACACTAAAAAATGTGACACTGTAAAATCTGTTACTTTAAGAACGTAACCGTTCTTTAATTTGGTTGAAGGCACCTCCCTCAACAGGAAGTGAGGCAGACTTGTATGTGTTTCATTTATCTGATTGGTCATTTCAGAGAGTCCTTCCATTTCTAACGATATGATTGGTCAAGGGGCGGGCCTTAGAGAGAGAGGGCGGTACAGTGTCTCACCTGCTGCACCTGTGGGATGAAGCAGTGTTTGTGTTCATGCTAACAACAGCTAACAACTAGCAAAGTGAACCAGATGATGATATTCACGTCAATAAAGTAGCCTCACTCATTTTGGGTAGCTGTCGGTTAGCATCGCTGCTAGTGTTGTGCTAACGGTGTATGATCGCACCGTGTGACCAGGAACCTGTGGCCCAGAGGGAGACCCACCAGTGTTCTTCTTCGTGACCATTAGGACCGAGGAGGACTGTTTTACTCCTCTTCATCATTGGAGGACTGAATGTGGACTTTTCCTCCAAGCGTGGGACCAAGTTTGGACAAAGTGAAGACATGAGAGGGTGAAGACATGAGGTGCCACACACACACACACACACACACACACACACAGCATTTAAGCTACACACAGGCCTGCAGATGGGTTTATTTGCGTTTATTGCCGGCTTTTGTTTTTATTTCCTTAAATGGTTCCACTAACTTTAACAGTTTAGCCTTTGTACTGTGAATGAGCCTGTGATATGTGACATTACATTTCCCTATTGACGTAATAATTCTTGACATATCTTCACGCTGTTGCTGTGTTGTTTCTTCTCTGCACTTCCCTGAGAGAACTTATCCATCAAACAGTCGGAGCAGCGCGCTGACGTCTTCCTGTGGATTTGCTCTTAACGATGTTTGAGATACAGTCGGCGCCGCTCTTTTCTGTTCCTGCTCTCTCCCTCGCTGTTGTTCTGTTTATTCGTCGCTCAGCAGCAGCTCGGGGGCTGACTGTGTTTATTGATTGGTTGATTGGTCTGTTTATGTTCAAACACTTTTTTTTGCCCCTCCGCCTTGCACACTGCTCTGGGAAATCACAGTATGAGCGCTGTTCAGTTCTATAGAACTCGGCAGAAGAGGAAAAATACAAAGTATGCTCATGCACCAGGTGGTGATGTCAAAATCAATCTGGTCTCATTGACCCACTGCATCATCTGAAGAAAGTGCTACTTTTTTTAGTTACTGCAAAAAGTGTATAATGCATCACAAAAAGGCCCCACTTCTGTTATTCTGTGGAGGATTTCTTCCAGAGAAACGTCTACCAGCATCTGGGTGATAAGAAGAGCCAGTAAAGGCTTTTAAAAACCTGGACATGAGATGAATGACCATCGTGTTGTGTTAGTCACTGAGCAGGAAAGCTGTGTTCTTCTACACCGCAGCCACATTATCTTGCTTTGAGTATCGTCTGTCAGATGCTACTTAAGCTCGTGGGGCAGGCCATCCTCTGGAACATTTACTGTTTATTTGGCTGTGCAGTGCTGCAGAACTGAGCCCGGCCGGGAACAAAGGGTCACCTGACACACACGGAGCCCGGGTTTTGTGTATTGCAGCTCTAGCATGTCCACCTCTCTGGGCTTTTATCTCCCGGCCCTCTCTCTCTCTCTTTGGCCCTTGGAGGCTGAAAACACATCCCTGGAGCACAAACTGTGGATGTTATGAGTTTGCTTAGCTCTCCTGTCTATAGGCTTATACCTTCCACTGAGTTTCCTTTTTTCATTTGGTATTTTACGAGTTGTGCCGGCAGTCCCCCAACCCCCATCACCACCCCCCACCCCCCCCACCTCTTTCTGTGATGTGATTTTTGTTAAACAAGTCTTTCAAAGTCAGAGAAGACAATCTGAAAACGGTAGGGTATGCCGCCTCACCGGCTAATTCCCACTAATCCCCTGACTGAACTGCCCCCTCCTATGGAGTCAGTGTATAGTTGTGCATGCACATATTCTGCACCATAAGGTCAGATTTGTTTGGCTGGCGAGATCACCACCACAGAGGACTAATCCTGCAGAATTAGTCCATTCAGCGACCACCTCTTGACCAGGAGGCACTGGCCCTTAAAATGGTTACAAAAGGAATGCCTGAGTTCTTTACAAAGGACTTTTCCTTTCTACACAAGGTAAAGGTAACCCACAGAGTAAGTTACAGTTCCTTGAAGCCCCATGTGGCAGATTTCATTCGGTGCATTGATTGCGCTTATTAAACATTTAAAGAGCCTAATTGACGAATGAGCAGGCTACATCCGCTGCACTGTGATAATGAGTTTTTATCCCAAAATGGTGCAGCTGAGCAAGCTTTGATTTTAGTTTGTACATCAGATTTTTCCCTTGTTACAGCAGTGGCGAGGATGTGATCTTTGATCAGGATCAATGAAGGTACAGATGGTGTAGTTTGACAATCTTTAAACATATTTAACACAGTAGGGACATGAAACCCAGAGTCTTCTGACACAAGGACGTATCCCTCCTTTCCTTTTCATGATGCATGTTATCAAGATGCCACATTAGATTACTTCTCTTTTTCAAATTGAGACCCACTTCAAGCAGGAGCTATCTCCCCCTGTTGAGTGGCCTTGACAGAAGCAATTTCCCAGTTCTAATCGAAAGATTTTTTTTCATATCTACTAAATACTCGACCGGGCTCACAGCAGCACCACATGTGTCCCAGTGTCCCTATAGAAACACTTGAGAGGCTTGCAGGGATGCATGGAGGGTGTGTGCTGAATTTTAAGTTTAAATGTATACGTTGAACATTGTTTTTCCTCCTTTACAGTGGATTATTGAAACTTTCACTGCAAAATCCACAGAAAGCTAACATCTAGAATGAATCATGTGAAGTTTGATTATTCTGAATGAAGTACTTGCAAATACTGAACTGAATACTCTACTCACACTATGAAAAAGATTATTCTTCCACAATGATTTGTTCTATATTGTCAGCAAGTTTGGTTGATTTGGTCAAGAAGTTTTAGACATTTTAAAATCTACTAGAATTTCCACCCAGAGTGTACTTTGTACTCAGAAGAGCCGCAATAATTCAAATATAATTATTTGGATATACTGTGGGAAATTTACCTTTTTTAGCTCTAACATGTTGACTTGTCAAAGCAGGAAAATCACAAGTGAAACAAATGTTGTTATCAATCACTCAGTACTATTAAGTGACTCAGTAAACCAAGTTAGCCCCTGAGTCAATGAGCATGATTCACTGGTCTCGAACCCACTCACCTGAATGTAATACAATGACCTACATGTGTCAAGCTCTTCTTATTTTACCTAGAAATCATTGAATAGTGATGCTTTGTTGTCACATTGCTGTTGTGTTGTTCTCCTTTTTCAAATAGACAGGAGTGTGTCGCTTTTATCTGCTCGAGGTGGAATTTGCTCAGCTTTTAGTACGGAGGTGGTAATATTGTTAGTTATGCCTAAGAATACCAGTTGCAGTTTTAACAGTGTGTGTCTGGTGCATCTGTTATTCCTGCTGGGAGTGAAAGACAGGTGGTCAGCAGCTAATGTGCCTCGGCTCTGGACCACCATTCATCTCAGCCCCTCACTCTCTCCACGGTGATCAAAAGCAACTGGGCTGCTAAATATACAAGCTCATACATATGCATGTCGTGGCTAAACAGTCTCCGCTGACACCCATTAGTTGTACAGTCACAGCGAGGAGGGCTATTTGGAAAATTTGCATGTGGTCATTAGCAGATTAATCACGAGTGACAGCCGAGGGAAGGCTGCGGTCAGGAGCCACGAGGGAGCCGAGGTGGACTCTGACCTACATGTACCTGGTATAGATCGCTGGCCTGGTTACTTTATGAGATTCAAATGATTAAAATGACCCAGTTTCCTCCAGGCTGTGTGACGTGAACTAAAGAAAAAGAAAAAGTGTGTTCTCAAAAAAGCAAATTACATTTTTAGACAGTGTCCCTGAGATTTCAGGTCATCTCCCTCTGCAAGCAATGTTTTACAGATATCATTATTTTCCACGTTACAAGAAGGAGCTTTGTGCCACAATGTCTTAGTCACTCGATGCTACTTCAGAAAACAAAACTGCAGCCCTGGTGCACAAAAACCTACAGAAATAAATCCTCGTAACTGATTTAAAATCAATGCAGAGACCTTAAAACTCAGAGGTTGTTTTGACGATGCTGCTTTATAGTTCGAGTGGAAATGAGCTTGAGACCTGATTTCTTTATTTATTTCTATTTAACTCTGGAAAGATATGATTTGATGTTTCTCAAGGACGATACAAGTTGTTCTCCAAGTGCTAATGTTATGTGCCCAGTGCGGCATCATCTCTATTTAAAAGAAATGTATTTTATGATTTAATCTTCTGTGACACCGATTGCTGCCATCTTCACCCAGCTCATCCCTTATTGCACAAACACATCTAAATGTCACGGATTCCTAAAGATGGATTTTTATTTTTTATACTGAGGTTTACACACAAACTTTGAGCCTGAGCAGGAGTGTGCACGCAAGTACAAGCACTTACTCCTGTAGATTGTGTGTGTGCCACTCTTTGAGCCTCACATGCTGCATCATTCATATCTGGGCTGCGACTTTCATGGAAGATAATTTGTCAGTGCCTATTTACAGTACAAATGGACTCTGGCTTCAGTGTCCAATTTACCTGTTGCTGTGAGAGTCCCCAAGTGAGCGGTGCTAAAATTAGAAACAGCGTATCACCCGGCACCGCGGGTATCAATCACACATCTGTCACAGATAGAAAGAGAGGGAGGGAGTGAGATGAGTGAGAGGAGGGGAGAGTGAAGCGATGCAGCCCCTCTTAATGTTGAGCCCTGTGGCCTGATACAGAATACTGATCCTGCACCGTACACACAGGGCAGCAGCTCCAAAGCTCTGTGAGGAAGCTGAAGCTGGAGCACAGGGCCGGCTCGTGCGATCACGTTAATCTCGAGATGAGGCCCATCGTGGTGTTTCATTATAAGTTGCCTGTTTCTATCTGAAGGTTCAGGTGCTGTTCAAGGAGGAATTTTCGTGACGATGTGAAAGCACCGATCTGTTGTAAATCAGATGGAACAAACTGCAGAATACATCTTTATATATAGTCTATTGTTTCTCAAAATGTCAGTCTTTACTCATTTATCTCCATCTGAATATGGTGGTGGTGACACCGATTGTTGTGATTACAATGATTAAAACCATTTCCATTCTTGTGAACTTGTCTTCACCGCAATTTGCACATTTCCATTTGCTTTAAGTCTGAACGCCATTTAAAATTTGAGACATAGAAGATTTGCCACAGACTCTAAACATCTACATCGGTATCAGCTACTCGCACTGTACAATAACTATTGTTGTATCACGGCACAGTGTTTTCTATGCAGTCAGCTGACCTTTTCATGTGGCAAACCCACGGAAATGTTACTGATGAAGAAATGGGAACACACCGCCACTGTGATACAATGGCAGGCCCTATTATTTGTTGAAGTAACAGTTCCTTCTTGTGCCAGCAAGAACAGAAGCACAGGATGAATCCCACAGCGCCCCTGACTTCTAGGCTAAAAAGTCAAAGATGTGTCAGCTCAGTCAAACAAAGGGCCTTTATTTCCCTGGTGCTATTTGAAGTGCACGGGCATAAACAGTGGAAAATGCACAGACTAGACAAGTAAAAACACATGAGAAATATTCTAACACGAAGCTGTTTTGGTTTGAATTTCCTCTGAAAAGAAAAAAAAGGGCATTTCATTTCATCCTGCCTGGGGTTAGTGATTAGGAAAACACCCTGACAATGTATGAAATGCAGGTGTGTTTCTTTGACACAAGTAATCCTGGGTTTTATTGGTTCTGCACTCCCCCTCAAAGGCCCACGGCCACTTGAAATTCTTTACTGCAAAAAAAAACTCTGCAGCTTCAGAAGCCTCTTTAGCAGCGAGAGGGAGGAGCCGGGCCTCCATTTAGCCTGATTTCCTGTCTTTAAAAAGGATGAATGACCGGCTTTAGGCCATTGAGAGTGCCCTCACCTATAGCACTGCGTTTGATCTCGGCGTCTTGGCCGCAAACAGGTTGAAAGAGAGTGGGCCCTTAATGTCAAGGCCATTCTTAATGAGTCTCAGTGGACTGGACCAACCACAGGCCCCGAAGAAAATGTAATCCCCTGCTTTAGCACAATGACTTCCTGTGCGTCGCCTTGTCTGCTTTTATTTCTCCTTCGCTCACATCACGGGGCTGTTGGCTGAGGGTATATTAAATGATTTGACTGACGCGTTACATATTTAAATCCGCTCTCGCTGTTTTATTAAGGGCTTTTATTTTTGAATTCAGGGTTCAGGAATTTAATTTGCCTTAATCGGGTTAATGTTTATTAACAACGGCTAATCTTAATTAACCTTATTGTCTTGTTGTTATTGTCGCGGCTGCCGTGAATCCGTCTTCTGGTGTTCATGCTGTTTTGCAGTGAAACTTCAAGGGGATTTAAAAGGGCATCAAAGCCTTATCGGTTTATAGTCAGCCGGCTGCAGTTTGATTGACAAACGACGGAGCGATAAGCAGAGGATGAAGTGAAGTGACTTTGGGTGCTGACTCCATTTATGCACCGCTTGGAAAAGCACAGCAAATTTTGAGCAATTCAACTAATCACATCTTCGACATTGTCATTTGCATATGTTAATGATGCAATTCCGAGGCGGATAGAGAGAGAGAGAGACGGGGAATTAATTTTAAATCTCGAGGCACAGTGGCAAACTGCAGATTTCCGAGGCTGTGTTGGTAACGAGATGCACAACGAGCGACGTCTACTCCAGGCTCACTGTTGAGCGCCCGGCTCGGCTTTGTGCGAGTCTTTCCTGAAATCTTCCACTGTGCTAGGTAGCCCCCTTTGTGTCACTGTATTCCCTCGGCTCCGTTCCACCCCTTTGTTTGCTTTGGTGCAGTTTCCGTGGCGACTGAGCCCAGGGCCCCCAATCAGAGGCCCATGCCACTGACAGGCTAAGGGGGGGGGGGAGTTGGGTGGGTGCTGGTGTTTGGGGTGGAGGCCGGGAGGGAGGGAGGGAGGGAGACATTCACTGACACACATGCATTAACATGTATGTGAACACATGCACTCACCCACATATTCACCATCCCCAGGCCGTCAATTTTCAATGGTAATAGCTCACTCTCGACTCAACCGCCATAAATATAGCGGCGGCGGATGCGTCAATGACAGTGTGCCCTTGTGATAACACAACGAGCTGTTTTTGCAGCCTAACGACAGAAAACCCTTCATCCCCCCCCCCCAAGCTCCTCCTTCCCCTCGCTACCATCGCCACAACACCACCTTCGATTCAGGTGAAGTCTTTGTCTACATGTGGTCCTCTTTCCCTTTTTTTGGGGGGGGATGTTTATTTTTCCCCCTTTATCGCAGGAATTCAGACGGCTTACTCTTTGAAATGCTAACTACCACCTGCCATCGCTACAGGCCGTCCGAACCTGCAGGAGTTTGAACCCCGGACAGGTTTATCCCTCGCAAATGCTTGATCTGACCTGTTGTTATTCAAGAGCTCGAGGTGGGGGGGGGGGAACCCTCTAATACCATTTAATCGCTGATGTTGTCCAGCGAAAAAAAAAAGATCTCTTTATTCTGGAGGGGGAGTAAATTTTGACCCTGGACATCAAAGAGGTCTTGAAAGTTGATCGTGTTGTGCAACATCACTCCATTATCCCTCTCATCCCCCTCTCCCTCCCTCTCTCCATTACCTGGAATCTGGGCAAGGTGCTCATATTGCACCCTGCTGATTGACTTGCAGCCGTGTTGTCACGTCTCCCCACCTTTTGTCAAGCTTTAATCATCTGTTGCTGGCGGTCTCTCTCTCTCTCTCTCTCTCTCTCTCTCTCTCTCTCTCCTCCCCCACGCAGTCGGCTGCCGACGCTAAGAAACTGCTGTAGGTGCAGCTTGCTGGAGAGACTGCAATTTATTTCAATGAAGCTTTTTGAAAGCGTGTATGTGGTTGATTGTGTTTGTGTGGGTGGATGTGTGTGTGTGTGTGCTGTGTGTTGTGTGTGTGTGTGTGTGTGTGGCGCTCCATATGCATTGGTGGGCTGTGTGTTGGGGTGTCTTTGTCCGCCGCCTGCTAGCATGCTCTTAATGTTGTGCAGCAGGTGACTGGAATACTGATTGCCTCAGGGTCTCTCTGCAGCACAGACACTTCCTCTCTCTCTCTCTGTTGCTCAGAGGAAATGTGAATTTTGAAAAACGGGGGGGGGTGGGGGGTGAGATCAAGAGAAAATAATTTCTCTGTTTTGATTGAGAATAAATCAGGGGACCTGTAGTTTTTTTTATTTTGTTGTTGTTATTCTCTGGGTGTCAAAATCCAAAGCAAAACCTTTGGGAATCTGATTTGAAAATGTCGACTTCTGCAGAGTTGCGCCGTCGGAGCCGACATCAGTGCCATGCCCATTTAAGGGAATATTTTGGCCATGTCTCTCGCAGCATGGAGCTCAGATCGATCTCAGCGAGGCTCCAGCCAGTTTCATCGCACTCTGATTGGTGACTGAAATCAGATAAAAGGGCAGGATGTGAAAATAATATATGAGCACAGGGGAAGAATCATGAGTGATGAATCAGGGCAGAATGCAGGAGCCCACGAGATCCCTGCGCACAATTGGTTTGCATATTAATCACTTCTACAGACATTTTGATGCCAATGAGAGAAACTTTCTTTACTGGATGAAACTGCTGCATAATGAACATTAGCTTTTATTCTCACGTTTTCCCAGAAGTGATTACTTAAAGGGATCCGTTAGGATTGGGTTAAGATAACAGATATGCATGGAAATAGGAGTAAGGGGGAAACATGGCCGGATACAATATGAGTTCCCAAGTGGAATAGTCCAGTTTTAAGTCCACATTCTTTAACATAACAATGAAAACATGAATCATGATTGAGTAACATTTACAGGGAACTGTTTGCAAGTAAATTCATTATAAATAAAAGTGTCTGTGAACATACTTTTAACAGACGAGGCTGTTTTTGTAATCAAACCTTTACTTTGCACGTTGACTCGACTTTATAGTGTAGCTGTGAAAAAGGAGGAAAAATGACTCACACAAACAATCTGTGATTTGATTTAAGCGACAGTGAACTCACCACAGCGGCCGGTCTACAGCGCCGGCTCAGGTTACACCAGTCATATCAAACATATTTGATTTGTTTCCCTCACAGCTTCATGTTGTGTCTTCTGTCTTGAAAGGAGAACGCCACATGAGCAAAACAACCCAGTCCTCCCAGTCGTTGTTGTTAGTCTTTTCCCCATTTTAAAAGGATAAAAGAACAAACTTATGTTAATTCATAATGCAACTTCTGCTTATTCACAGCGTTTATGCCATTCCTGTTTCCAATTCCCTCACGTCCTACATTCGGCGGGGTTATCTAAATGCTAATGTCTCAGTGTATCAAACTGAAGGCACAGTCAGCTCCACAAACAGAGAACCTCCTTTGTTATCACAGAGGTGGCGTCGAGTGTGGGGCGGCGGGGGCAAAAAGAACAGAGTTGTATTGAAGGGTTTAGAGCATAAAACAGATGTCTCCCAGAATCCCATGTTCCATTTCCTGAACATACACTGGAAACGGCACAAAGGACACGTCATTTAGATTTCTGATAGGGTAAGTCCGCTGCTTGCACTCCCGCACGCCATGTTGGAAAATGTTCAATTTGTGTCATGAGCCCTGCAGAATCCCCGCGCTGCCGTGGATCAGGAGTCGGAGACAGGACTGCAGCCACGGCCACGAGGACAGATGTGACGTGTGTGTGTGTGTGTTTTGAAATAGATAGATTGATTTACACCACAATTAAAGGCGACTGACTCCTTTCCTATTACCAGTTGAAAAAGTTCTCCTCTCCGTCCGGACTCAGACTGGACGCCGCTAGCTGGCGTCCAGTCTGGTAAAATGGATCGTCTCGGGGGGAAAATGGGGAGGAAATTAGCGTGTCCACCGGGGCGCCATGTTTACATCACTGCTAATTGGCGCTGTACGGAGCCGGTAAACACCCAAGACTATATTTCAGAGTCTTTTGACCTGGGAATGAATGTCAACTGTACCGTTTCACACTGGAGACAAGGGCCAGATGTTAGTGGGTGTAAGTGGGTTAGAGAGAGGGAGAGTGTGGGCGTTGAGCTAAAAGCCATTCAGGGTTACTTCCACGTTACTTTTGCTCGACCACTTTTTCTTTTCCATCTTTCCTTCCATCTATTCTCTTTATCCCTTCCTCCATTGTTCCTTTCCTGCTCAAACTTTTCTAACCAATTCTTTCATTCTACCAATTTTTCAAAGTCCTTCCGTTTCTTACCTACATCCTTTTGTTCTTTCTTCTCTTTCCGATTCCTACTTTCCATTCTTGTTATTTTGCTTCAAATTGATGATGACCCCCCCTCCTTTCCTTCCCTGTTCTTTTTTTGTCCTTCTCTTGAGAATGGTCTATATACCGTATGACCTGGATACAGAAAAAACAATTTTCCTCTCTTGCCTATTTTCAAAAATATGTCACAACCATCTTGTCTTTCCTTTTCTTTCCTTTTAAATCAAAGGCTCACATGCACAGACAATAAACTTGACATTTTTCTCTCATTTCCTTTCCTTAAAGTCATTATTTATCACCTGAGTAGAGATATACTCTACATCCCTCTCTTCTTCCCTCCTCGCTCTCGGCTCTGAGTGTCTGAGGATGGCAAGGTCTGGAAATCACCTGGCTACAGATAAATACCCCTGAGGAATTTGTGGTGCTTCTGAAGTCAGCAAGGCAAGCGAGTGAAAGCCCTCCTCTGTGCCCTCCCATCCACCCGGGTTTGTATAACACTCCTCTCATGGAATCTGACCTTCACTGCATTCCAGATTTTGTTGAGTGTTAGCAACAGCAGCAATGGACCCTCCGACTTTCGTGCTTTCCCTGACTCATTGCAGTCACACCAGCTCCTTCTCTTTTTGCAAAAATGACAATTTGTGGCCATAAAAGTATGAAAAATTGAAAAGAGTGTGTCTATTTCGAGTTTTGGAACCAGCTTTGATTCCTGGGCAGCGTATTTAGATATCAGGTAGACGATGGCTCTCAAGTTCAGAGCACAGATCACTTTTGTGTGTTTTTGAAGGACGCGTACAGAGATCATATCTGATCAAATTTTCCCTGGGGGTAAACAATGGTCTAGTGTGTGCAATATGTAAAGAATGACAAGAAACAAGGGGGAATACCGGACATGCAATAAGGTCCCCACCTGTTAAAGTCGTGGGATTTACGTATATTATGCGATGCCTTTCTCATACCAAGACTTGTCTCTTTGTATAAAAGGAGTTACTTGAAAAGGCTCTTCATCACACGGCATGTCATAGTGTGGCCATTATGTTGTACAGTGGCTCATTATATCCCATTACTGTGCTGTTTCTGGCAAAGGTATTGTTTTACCACATTTTTCCATAATTCCACAGAGTGATCACTGCAGCCCCGGCAGCCATGAGACAGCACAATATGATCACAACACGCTGGCACAATACTCTCATTGATGTATGCCTCTCACATTGCTGAAGCTGCAAAGTTTAACTGGGAAAAGAATCCCTGCAGAGGGGGGGGGGGCATATTTCATCCCCCAGAATGTTTAAGTCATGAGACAGATCTCCAGTTCAGACAAGTGAGCGGGCGGCTCCTTCTCCTCGTCGATTCCCCTCTGTCTCTCCCTTGTATCCCTCCTCTTGTTTCCTCTAGCGGTGCATTCTTTCTCTGCCTCTTCTCTCTCCCTCCTCCACATATCAACCAGAGGAATCAAAACAATCCATAAAAAAACGATTCAATTTTAAAGTGTGGCAACGCAGTGAGAGAAATGTAACTCTAGTTATACAAGCAGTGAAAGAGAGATTCATGGGAGGAAGGCAGCAGTTAGCAGTCACGGCATCTTGGCCAAATGCATATTTGGTGAGCTTCAGCTGAGGGAACATTTCTCAGCTGCTCAAGCAGAAATAATCTCATTGGCTGATTTACCTCAGTGGCTGGACTGTGAGAAGTTCTTGTGTGGATAAGTAGTTTTAGATTGCAGCTCTGTGGAAAGAAACAAGATATAAGGGAGGGACATGGCAACGTTATGACTTGTAGCACGGAGAGTTATGATTGCACATATCTTCAGCAGCTTTTTATGGCAGATTCTCTCCTGACAGAGACAGATTAAACAGTGATAGAAGAGACTTCCCAAGAGTAACGACGGCATCAGTCATTTCTAGCAACTGCACAAAAATGACACGTTTATGTTGGAGTGAGAATATCTTCCTCTAATAATGACAGGAACAAAGGAGGAAGTCAGGTGACGTTACAGAGCCACAAATCTTGCTTACAGAGGAGGTTAGGTCGGAGAAATGCATCAACAAATCATCGGACTTAAAGGAAATCTGTGTTTTTATGTTACAACTATGTCCACACATGTTTACAATCCTTTTATCTTAGTTTTTAATCTTTCTATTTTTAATGTAAAGTGTATGGACTTGGCAATGAATCAGATTCTGACCTTCATTATAAGTTGTTCTAACCTGAACTGAAATGTAAATAAACATGTTATATGACTTCCCATAATGTACAATATGAAACATTGGCCCCTAGGGGTCCCTCAGTCAGAACAAAAGACCCTAGTTTGATGATGGGGTGAAACAGCGTGGGATCATGGGAGTTGGTGTCTTCACCACCACCGCCATTGGAAAATCTACGTGACGCGGCTCAGCTAACTGATAGCTAACTGGCTAACTGGCTAGCAGGGTCTTTTTCCTACGACTTGTGTTCTTTGCCCAGGAAGTTATAGCAGAAATGAGCGAAGCCACGGGTGAAGTGAATATGATGCAATTTAAAGGCAATAAAATGAAACTTCCTGTAACCTTGAATAAAATTGTGGATTTCTCTGAATTTAAACATTATTTTAAATATTTTGGATAATGTAAGTACACAAGTCAACAAAATATAACATAGGTCTACTTGTTTGACACTTTTATGAAGATATTATAACTTGAAGTGAGAATCGTCAGGGTACCAATTCAGCTTTGATCATCTTCCAAGGTAAAGTACCTATACTAGGAAAAGATAAGATAGGTAGTTAGCTTCCAAAGCCATGAACTCATTGGTTAGGCTGAAAAGAGAGTTCCTGTCCTCACCATTCAAATAAGCTGTAAACTTTGTCCCTCTTAACCACTTTGCCAGCTAAGCACTGACTTGGGTGTTGTAAAGCCTTGAAACTGGGATTTTAGTACCAGAGCTCAGGCGTCCATTAGTCTTAACTTTGTTGGAAATGCACATTAAACTATACATCTTGTAAATGAACTTGAATATCTGCAACAACTACTTCCCTTCAAGCAAGTTTGAAATGTTCTTTTTTAACTCGACAGATATTACCTGATCACCTCCGTTGTAATTGTACCACACGCTATGCATCCTCCTCAGAGTGGAGGTACCTCTGCTGCTTAATGGAGCAGAGAGAGGCACCCATGAATAAAACACAGCCAGGCGGAAGGAATTGCAGTTGCTGGAAGGTGTTCACACGGCTCGTGCACAAGAATGTGACACAAAATGATGAATCGGAAGCTCCACATCGGGGTTTTTCTTCAAGGCCTTTTTTGCTTTTTACTGTAATGCAAAAACTTCTACTCCCACCGATATGCAGCAGGAGAAGAGGAGACATTACAGGTGGCTTTTGTTTTCCTGTCATTCTGAAGTTACATGAGAGACAACTTGATCCTTCCCAGGGTCCAATTTACAAAGTTAGTTAAGGAGAAACAACACGAATGCTTAAACCCTCTGGTTTCCAGTTTCTTGCTTTAAGTGACAACTCTACGATATAGTGTTACAGCCCATCACCAGCTTAGTTTATCAATCTTCATTTGCTGGAGCAGCTGTTTTTCTTTTAACTGAATGGGAAACCTTTCTCTGATGGGGGGGTTAGGGTTGTTGACGAACCCTTCAAAGTTGAGAATTATTCATTACTAAAGAAAACTCCATGGTTTGGGTGAGCTGTCGAATTAAATTGTCCCTAAACATCCGTACTTCGAAAGAACAGTTACTCAGAATGTCGTTAGCAATAGACTAACCTGTAGTCGGCTGGAGTACGTACCTTGGTTAGAAGTTAACTGATTAAAGAAAAACTTGAAATCAACATTGTCAAAAACAGATTTAATTGAAGCTGCTCCAGCGACGGGGATTTGGGACTCGGATAAAGGATGTCCCTCGACACTCGCTTGTTCACAGATCTGACAAAACGGTGAATGTAACAATGTCGGTTGTAGTGGTTGCTACGAGCAACAGCGTGTTCAACTGAAAACAACTGCAGGCACCAGAATCAGGAGCATCAGTCGTATAAAACAAATGGGAGATGTTTCACACTATTGATGCTTCGGGCTGAAATCAACTTTCGCAGACAATTTAACACGGTGTACTTGTTTATATTTAAATGAAATTAAACAACTCCGAGCATCTGCACTGTAGTGCTGAACAAGCCTTTAGCTGTTTGTTGGAAGGGACGCACTTCTGATTTCTAATCTCTCGTTTCTATGCAGTTTACAAGCTCTACGTCATTTGGGCAGAAGGATCAGCCAAATGAAGTAACAGAGTAATGGAGTTAGTATAGTATACTGTACGTTATATCGTGGTTTATTTTTGTAATTCCAAAGCCACAACACCGGTGAGGCCGAGGCATGGCGACGTCGGGCAGATGGTCAGTCCACCATTTTGTCTCTAAACTGTCGAGTGACAGTGAACCTGATTCCCTGACTTTTCCCTGTAGTCCCACCATGAGCTCGACACATAGAGATGAAGCCAAAATATGGATATGAATATAAATTAATTGTATCCTAATGAATTTGGAGATGTCCACCTGCATCACTTATCCAGTATAAGTCTCTCACACCTCAGTGTTTCTGCTACGTTCATTTTGCAGCGTTTCATTTTGGACCCTGCTGCTGAAAAAACAACCCCGAGGGGAAGCCCTGCACCTACTTGATGGATTGGCACAGATGTCCAGAATTCCTAGAGGATGCGTTCTGATAACATTAGTCAGCAGCATTTCTATTATGCCTTTTAACAAGGTAATTTAGAGTGCTTTGCATAGAACGTTAAAAGGTTTAGACATTCATGGCCTGTATAAGTCTCTTCAATTGATTTTTTTCCCTTCACCAAAATGAGCATTACAGCCTCACAGAGTTGCTAGAATGGTTCTGGACTCAGCTCTTATTCTCGCTTTTGTTTATATTAATCATAGCATAGGGGTACTTGACAAAAGAAATTTCCATTTGCCCCGGCAACACGGGTTATGACGTACGAATGAAAGACAGGGTGGCTGCAGCAGGTTTTCCTTTGAGACTTCATCTCTCCTGTTTCTTGTTATTCTGGTCTTAGGTGGGCAGCGATCCACCTCTTACCCCTGGACAATTGCTGAGCCCATGGATATTTAATTAGAGCTCATTAAAACCCCGTCATGAAAGAAATGTGGCTCCTTGCCACTGCCTCTTAGATACAGGGAGTCTATTTGGCTAAAGTCTATGACAGGTCTTAATTTCTATGCTTAATCCAGAACGTCTAGCAGACCTCTGACAGCTCCTCTTTGTTTGGACCTCATTCAGGTTCGCATTGAGACTCAGGAAGGAGGGGGGGAGGAGAAGGAGGAGGACGGCCTTTATGAGAAACGTGGAGACGCAACAATGCCACTGCTATTCCTGGACCCGATTGTTTGCTTTTCTGAAGTGTCTGCAGGATTGGGAGGTGGTCAGCTTTTTTGTCACAAAAGGGGGATGATTCTTAAGTTCAGCAGACTTGCTCGGTGATACAGCCTCCGTGCTCGAGTGCGGTCTTCATCTCCTGTCCGCAGAGGGAAGTAGACAAAGGAGCAATCACAAGACAGCTAAGAGACGCTCAAATCGGTGCCGAGACGTGGCATCATTACCTGTTATTGTTGTTTTGATTCTTATTGATCACAGTTGCTTATCACATACAGTGTACTGTTCATGATGCTTTTACACATGAACTGTTACCCTGAACTTATCCAGACATTACCTGGCCAAACTGCATGTGAGAACACAAACGTCCAAATCGTTTGGACCGGACAAGAGCCCTGACAACTTCCCCCTGTCGACTCAGTAATACAAAGCACAGTCATTGTCAAGAGGAGTCACTGCAAGCGAATGGGCCATGGTGATTCACCAGGAACCTGCTCAGTGATACAAGAGTAAACAGGTCTCTTAGAGTTTTTCCAGCTGGTGAGAACATCTTACACGGAGAGAATCAATAACTCCGGACAATGTCCAAACCTGATTTGAAATGATAAAATACAAGAACACACAAAATACAGTTAACACACTACTGAGTGTTTATTCCTTTTGCTATTTTACAGACTTTACCACTCACCAAAAACCCTCCTCCTGCTTCATAACAATGGACTGAGCCACTCCGAGCGTGACACTATTGTAATGTGTCCGGATGAGGCTTTTTTTTCTTCTTCTTCATGGGATGTGTGCTGAGCTCTAATGGTTTCAGTGCCAGTGGCACAGGAATCAGGCTCAGCCCGGAAACAGGATCATGACATGGCCCAGAGGTCAATGTCAGGGGGAATGATGGGATTAGACATATTCCCACACCTCCACTGATCGATCAGAGGGATCAACACGAAACCTGTGTTCTAGGGATTATAAAATAATGTTTTTTTATTTATTTTTGAACGGCAGAAGTGTTTCCTTTTACTTTAAGGGATGATGCAGTTTTCAATGATATGAAACTTTATTTTAATGATGACATTTTAATTATTTGACATTTGGGCAAGTGATGATTTATTAGATTTTGTGTGAAATGTATGACTAATTATATTTTTTAAATTGTGAGGCTGTTTTTAACATTTACTCTTAATTGCTCTCAGTATTTATCCTTAAGCTCTTTCCCAATCACCTGCATCAAATTACACAGTAAGTGCATCCTGGCACAATCTCTGAATTTCCTAAACTTCCTAATTAAATTGGCTGGGTGGTCACAAACCATTTAACCCCAAATGAATGTTTGCATATTTGTCTCGGGGCACAAACAATGCACCTCTCTAATTGATTTGAAAGTTTATGTTTAGATTTTTGGTTTTCTTCAAGCGTGTGGGCAGAGAGCAAATTCCATTTTGAAGGTCAAGCCTCAGTTTTGAGATTTTTCTTGCCATTAAGGCTGCATGATTAATTGGATTTATAATTATGTTGCCATTTCAATTAATGCTGCCAGTGTGATGATTGGCAAAAGCCCAGCACGCCCCTGGTTTTATTAGCAGTGATGGAATTGTCAAACACAAACGTGTGATGTTTTATTCATAGTTTCCCGACTTCCACACCACTTGCCGTTAATATTTCTGCTGTCAGAGGCAATGACTTCTTTTGACATTTGTCTGAATCAAATGAATGAGCTCTCTCAGAATAATAATTCACATGAAAGCTCACAGAACTCCCACTCAACATGACATAATTCAGCTTTTTTTCTCAACTGAATATTACAACAATAACAGGGCTTTTCTTTTTTCACAGTTTTACTTTCTGCTGGAAGGATTTCCCCACACCACAGTATGATCATTGTCACATTTAGTATTCATCAGGGTCGGAATTTAGAGGCATCACTTAACCATCACCCTCACGGACTGAATTGGCTAAATGAATTGATTAAAACGAGAGCCAAACAAACAAACAAAAATAAATCAGACCTATGAATATATTACACTATTACAGAATGAATGTGGATCCGTTTGACCCTGTACTTACCAGAGCAGGCAACGTGTTTTGATATCAAATGAATACACACAGTGTCCGAAACCTTCACAACTCACTCAATAGTCCACAATGTAGTGAGTCTGCTGTTTTGTGGTGCTGTCTCGGACTCATTGTATCCCACAATGCATCGTGAAAAGTAGTGAACAACCTCGGGTCACTAATTGAGCAATACTGTATCTACCAGCAGGCATTTGGCTGATAGACGAGAGGAGAGAGCAATTGTTTGATGTGGAAACAGAACTGTACCATGTGACTCTACAGTAGCAGCAGTAAAAGGAAAAACCTTGATTGAAAATAACTGATTCTGTGGAAAAATGTGTTTGAGATGTACCGACCAATGTTGAATGGCTTGTTTTAATTGTGTGAGAACAAATGACATATTTATCAGCACAAAGAAAATGACTGGAGTCACGTCCGAAAGTGTTTTTCAAAACCATGGAGATACAGAAAACATATTTCAGGTTTTTTTCTCAATAGTCAATAGTGATTGTCTACAGAAAATATAGTATATTACACCTGGAGGAAGTGCTCTCAAAGCTACACTGTTTCTAGTATGTAATACACAATATATCAGAAATGTTCATTATATGATTTAATACACACTTTATCCAGGACGTTCGTTTATCCTTCTCCAAAGTATATTTATTTTCCAGCTGTAAACTTTGTTGTAACTTAGCTTGCTGCTGTTATTTATTCCGTCATTTATTATATTAGGATACTGAGTAGAAGAGTAAAGTTGCAGGCGATGAGTGCAGCTCTTCCACCTGCTCTGTGACTGAGGTGAGCCCCGGCTCTGTGCCGTGGATTCATCTCAACGTTGGGAGGCGTCTCTCTCGCTCGGGGGGTTCGCGGCCAAAACTGAATGTCAGCAGCTGGTTTACTTTGGTCCTCTCTTTATTGCTGACTCTCCCTCGACTTAGTGCCAAACGGTGGCCCTTCGCTACATCTCTCGCCTGCTTCCTTTGCATAACATATTTCACACATTGGTGTTCCCATTATGACCCGGCAAAGCCCCAGTGTCGTCCCATTGAGGAGTTTAAACACACAGACCATTAGGCTTGTCTGTATTGACACAAGCGCATTTTGCACATTTACTCAGTGTGGCCTCGCAGAGAAAGAGAGGGAGAAAGAGAGAGAGAGCTTCCAATGGCAGAAGGATTTGGGGTTTGACCTCGACAGTGTCTCCACCTAAAATGTACATTTTTGCAACTAATACGATTATATTATCAACTACAAAATGTTTCCAACGAAGTTCAAACCCAGAGAAATACCCAGTTTTTTTCAAGGTAACGGGACGTTTCATTTTGGTCGCTTTTCAACTGCGTCATATCCACTTCACCCGTGTTTTTTACGCGTCTCTGCTTTAACTTCAGGTGCAAACGAGACATATGACAAAGGAAAAACGCACTGATTTCTTTTGTTCCTTCCACTGTTTGTATTGGTTGCTCTTAATGGATTAATCATTGCCATTTGCTGCATATGTGAATACAACTTTCATCCAATACCTCATGAAAATGATTTGTGCCAATGGTGGTGAAGACGAGAGCTCCCGTGATCTCACGCAGCTTCACGACAACATCAGACTAGGTCTGGACGACAATGTCTAGTCCAACAGGGTTTTATTCTTTAAAGTACACATCATACCTGTGATGAGTAGGTTCCAGCTTTAATAGGACACAGTTTAAAGAGTTGCTTTGCTCCTGAAGACAAACCGCTCTGTTATAATCTGCTCTATCGTTATGTAAAATGTTTGTTTGTCTTCCCTCTGTGATGCATCGATCTAAAACGACAGCAATTAAATCCACAACAAGCTCACGAAAGCTTTTACATACTGTTTTAAACTCTCGGGGCCCAGAGTCACTGAATTATTTGTGCAGAGATTGCCTTCTGTATCTATCAACACAATCACCACATCTACTCGTTGTGCACGGGGAGCCAAAAGTAGCCTGAAGCGGCAGTGAGAGAAAATAAAAACCTTTTGTAACAGTTAAAAAAAAGTGAGTCTTGGTGGAGCCTTGCAATAGTATCAGTGGATCGTTTCTCATATTTCCCAAAGATGCAGTGTTTGTTTGAACAGCACAGTAGATAAACAGAAGAACAACAGGGGAGCGTGAGCGCTGATCACTGTCACGTCTCAACAGAAGGGGGGGGAAAAAAAAGAGGACAATCTGCTGAAAATCCATTTTTATCAAGAGATCCAATATGAAAGGCGCCCTGGTGCTGCACAAAGTGTTTGACTGACAGGAGATCCTTGGGAAGTGCAGCGGGAAAAAGGGCCACAGCATGGTGGCGGAGCAAGATGTTTGCCAAATTGAAAAAAAAGGCCTCTGGAGAACCATCTTAAAAACTTCAGATAGAAAGTCAAACTAAAAGCTTCAGACGTCTATATTCTACCAGGTTTGAATAACCACCTCCAGGTAATGGCAGTTTCCTGCGGGGGAAAATATGTCTCAAGCCGTCTCAAGGAGTACTTGTAAAATTCAACATTTTAAATTGCCTCCTGTTGATTTGATCCAAGCTCCTTCTGTCCTCCTCTGCCGTTGTCTCCCCCCCTTCCCCTCCTTCACTAAATAACTTGCATTCCCCAGTCACTGCATTGCCTCGTATTATGTAGCATGAGCACAAGCAAAGGCCTGGCAGTGCATGAATAGGGTCAGTTAGATTTCAAACCTCTCCCAGTGAAAAGAGCCCTGGCTGTGGTTGGAGACACTGGAGCTGCTCCCGGCAGCTCCACAAAGGCTAGCTTTCAAAAAAAAGAAAGGAGTTGAGGGAAGGGTTAGAGGGTTTTTCTTTCTCTCATTTCGTTCACCTCATCTTCTATTAAAACCAGGGACAGAGAAGGAGCTGCATGGGGAAAGAGAGAGTGGAGGGTCAGAGAATGCCAAAGAGGAAGATAATGCCATGTTGCTGCAAAGGGAAAGAAGATGAAGAAATGTGATGTTAGAACCAAATGGAAAAAAGAGAATAGTATGAAAATTATGCGAGAGGTGAGACCAGAGTCCTGCACGGGTCAGTTTTTTACAAACCAGCACCCGTAAAGTTCAATACTGGGCCCAACCCATTATGATCTCCTAGTTAAACCCGGGCCCACCCCAACCAGTTAAAATATGACCCACGACTCATCACACACATCGAATGGGCTGTGGCATGTGGAAGAGTTGTGTCTTTTCCTGTCCCCATACCTGTGAATTTATATAAATATATTTTTGGCCTGTTACACAACTCTTCTGCAGGTTACCTGTTGGATACTTGACCCGGTGCCGACAACCCTGTGCCCAACTTAGGCAATGTATCTTTCTAAATTTAATAATGACAAATACTTATTTAATCTAAATCAGCTGTATTGTGTCTTTTGTTGGTTGCAAAAGTTACTTCACTACGATGTCATTTTCTGATTTTGATGGGGAAGTCCCTGAGCTCGCCACGGAAACCTGACCTCAACCCCAACATGATCTTTACACAGCAGCTATGAGCCAGGCTTGATTTCTCAACATCACCGTTGGAGCTCAGTTATGCTCTTGTGGCTGAATATCAGCAATTTCCTGCAGCCAGGAATCCAAAATCTTGAGAAAAGCCTTTTCCCAAAGTAGACCTTCTTACAGCTGAATGTTGTTGCATAACCCCGAGTTTGGAATAAGATGAGATATATATGAGTATATTATGTACTTTTGGCCATATGGTGTAAATAAAAAACCCCAAAGAGGGTATAAAGAGAAAAAGCAAGAATAACAGAGAAATGGAGAGAGAAACAAGAGGAAGACGGCAGGTAACAAAGATGAAGGTGTGAGCGGTAGAGAGAGGAGAAGGAGAGCAGAGGGTGTTACCAGTAAGAGAAAGGTGAAGAAGTGCAGGGAGAAAAGATCAGGAGAAAAAGAAAGGACACAGGAAATGAAGGGAGGAAAGCAGGCAGAGGAAATGAAAAGAGAAAAGAAGGGTCAAAACAAGATGGAGAGATGTGGAGGGAAGAGGAGAGATGTGCTTTAAATAGAGATGGAGACATGGAGAAAGAGATGACAATGGCCAGTAAAAGGAAAAGGGACAGTGTTTGAGAAAAAGAGATGGAGGGAGAGGGAGGAGAAGGGGGGGTGACGACATGTAAAATGAAAGAGAGAGCGAGAGAGTGAGATGAACCAAATGAGAGGGTTGAGAGAGCGAGAGAGGGGAGAGGCTTCGCTGCTGCCTGTCTGAGGAAAAAAAACAACCCTGCTGTAAAATGCCAGCTCGCACAAAAGAACAGGTGTTTGGCGGTTTAAGGTTTCAGGCAGAGGGAACCGACGGGATAACAGGGATGTTGACATTCACCGACGACAAAAGAGCGCCTGTTCGTGGACGTTGTGTTGTTTTAAGGGAGAATATGCATAAAAGATTAAGGCATTTCGGGTCATGTGACGGCGACGGCTATGAAATGTTATTCACTGGAGATCTCCGGCTGGATCTTCATTACATATCCTGACACATGAGGGTCTAATGTTGGCACACGGAGAAGCGCAAAAAAAACCCTAACCTTTCCTTTTTCTTAAATGTGATTCTGTCAACTCAAACACCAAAGTGCCTTTTCTGGCTTCGCACGGGGGAGTTTCTCTCTGTCGAGGTGATAGGTGAATAATCTTGTGTTCAGAGGGGGAAATTCAATACGTTGAGAAGCCCGGCCCCCGAAGGGACCAAATTACTGTTTTAAGTGTCGCGCGTTGACAGGAGAGCGGCTCGGCCTTCACAGCTCATTTATTGCCGCTCTTTGTCAAACGTTATTGTCCATTTGTGAGCCAAGGCCACCGGGTACTATTGCTTCAGCTCCTGTAATGATTTCCTTTGTGTGTAGATTGCTTGCATGATGATGATGATGATGATAACATTGTTACTGTATATGACCATACATCAGACAGTGAGGTTAAGTGCACGGCCTGATGGGACGACACCATTGATTTTAAGCGTTCAACACTCGCATGCTCCCTTTTTCTGCAAACTCACCACAGGCTCCATTACAGAGGAGAATGTCACACTCGTCAATAACAAAGTACATCCATCCATTACCATAGAAAACGGGCCACTGGGTGATTTCTGGGCCCTTTTCACAGATTTTTTCCTCCTCCTTGTCTCCGTGTGTTTCCAGTGACCTGAGTCGGATTTTAATGTCAGCGGGCTGAGAGACGCTTAGCGATGATTGATGCTGTTCCAGGTAACGATACACGGTACATGCCACGGTACATCAGTGCCTATGTTAAGGTAACAGATAAACCCGGAAGATGCTTGATGCATCAGTCAGAATAAATTTAATTGCTTTTCTGGAGACTTGAAAAAATTTGCTTCAATTTGAAATTTCCTCCAACCAACTGACATCGATCTACATAAAGACTGATGACGCCCTATAAAACTAAATTACTGTGGTGACAGTCCAACACTAACATCGTGTTGTGCCACATCTTTTGTGAGAAAATGTGCTCAGTAATATTGATTTCTTTTTTGGGGGGAGGGGGTTTGCTTGTGTCAGATCAGTTTGCCAAAATCAGCCTATAATGTTTTAGTTTACCTTGTTTCCTGCTGACTTAAATCAGTAAAACTGGGGGAGATTTATTCATTTAAACACATTGCAAACAGTTTTAGAGCTGAAAGTATAGTCATGCAATACTAACGATTTTAGAATTTGCCTTATTCTCCATTGTATATCACTGCAAATTGATAATCTTTCAAATCTGGACTGTTTAGGACACATTTGAAGACTTTGAACTTGGGTGAGATCAGTATTTTTGCCTCCGATAAGTAAAAAATTACAATATTACAGTACTATTTGCTAAACTATTTTTTATTAATCCTGTTTAGAGGACAACCAACTTTTCCATATTGTCTTATGTCTACTGAACATGATCTGTGGTCATTTATTCCTAATTATGAATTGATTCACTATTATTTCCTCTTAACTTACCAGGATCTAATTTATCTCCTGTCCTGGACTGGTCTGAGGCAGTGGTCTGCAGTCAGTCCCATTAAAGTCACCAGGAGGCACAGCCGGTGTCCCCCACGGACTTCAACCCTGGAGTTCTAACTTTCTACCAAATCACGTAGCCTGGCCTAGATACACATGAAGTGTAACAGCCTGGGGCTCCTATTTTGTACCATTCTCTTCCCTAACCATATTTCAGGCTTATTCTCACAAGGGCACGATATGTCCCTCCCAGGCACAGAGCAGCAAAGTGGTGTAGATGGAGGGTACCCAGCAGAGTCGGCTGTCAGGTGCGACAAATTAATGGCAAATCTAACCCGGCGCTGCTGCCAGGCAGGCAGGGGTGGCAGCTGTTCGAGGAGAGACTCGCTCTTGCCGCAGCACACATTAATGTGGCATGGAAACTTGTTTCAGGCATCACTGAGACGATGTTTACGAGCTCTGATTTCTCCTGAAAGGTGAAGCATGGACGGAGGGGGAGCAGAGACCAGCTGTCGGCGAAGCCCCGGTGGATTTGAGTCAGCAAAGAGGCTGTGCGGCTAATGATTGCTCTTCAGGATGGGTTTCACACCGCGGAGGGTGAAAATCCACGGTTACAACATGTGGTCTGACATATCTGAGAGGTATTTTCTGAACGTGGTAATCTTGTTACATGTTTCTGAGTGAAGGGGAGATCAGCTGCACGTATGTAAAGGCTTTTAGATCTTTCACTCTGGGTTTGTCCGGGTTTTCCCCCCCAGCTCCTGCCAGTCCTCTCCCTGCGCTCTCTGACTTCCATTCATCCAGCCACAGTTTACACAGACAAACCACCGAAACACTGAGCATTGTCGTCATAAGTTCACCGAGTTTGAAATCCGGGGCGCCCGCCCCTTCCTCTGTCTCTGAGCCACTGCCACTGAAATGTGTTTGTCTGATTGCTTCTGAAAGCCTGCACTGACCTGAAAACAACTTCCAAAATTATAAATAACACCCCCTCTCCTGCTTTAATCCAGTGGATGCATGATGGGAAAGTGCCCCCCTCGTTCACACATCCAATCAAAGTCTTTAGAAAGATCAAAGGTGTCTCTGGACACTAATGCAAATCTCTGAAGATTAACACCGGATGAAACCACTGTGGAATTCTCAGCAACTCTGAGTTAAACCCTGAAACCCACTGACGAGAAGAAGAGAAGTCAATAGTAGCAACTTAAACTGATGGGCCCATCCACTGCTAGACTAAATAGCCATATCCCTTTTACTGGACGCTGTTTCATGTTTCAAAGGCATTTAGCTGCACTTTCATTCCGCATTTTCAGTCATTCCATGTCTGCACTTCCTCAAACATTGGCTCATTATCCGAAGTCCAATGTTATTCACCTCTGTTTTGTGTTTAACGTGACTTTTTCTGCGTCTTTCTAAACATCAGCTAATGCAAGAAAAAAACCTACTCTAATTGTGCTGTCAATCCAATTCATTGGAATGGATAATAAAGAGCAGAACCAGGGAACATAATGAGGTGCACCCGGTCAACATTGATTTTTCAGTATCATTTCAACTCCTTTCAATTTGCTGCTGCAATGACAGAATCCACTAAACATAAATTCGACTCTATAACGCTGAGATAATGTTAATGAAACAACAAACGAACTCTGTGACATTCTTATCCCATCGGATGGAGCCTGAGGAGCTGCTTCCTTCTCCCTATCTCCAGTTTTTCTGATAAGGTCTCTGCCCTCTTGCAGTAGCTTCACGTTTAAAATCACAGAACAGATGTTTCTCATTCCGATTATACTTCAGTCATTGTGCACAGACCTCCCAGTTCTAAAAACTAATAAGGAACAAACAACATTAGATCACCAGGTGTTAAACGCCTGGTGTGCAAAGTGTTTTTGTGTGGAACAATCTTTTCAAACTACTGAATGTGAAGTTTCTTTTATCACGACTCTGCTTTGTGTCATTTCAAATGTTTGGCTCCTGTTCTTCTGTCCTGCCCTCTACAGGTGTGTGAACCCAAACCACACTACATGTGACCTTCCTATAAATGGAAACATAAAAGTCTCTGCAAATGGATTTCAGGATTGCATGGGAGACTTCCGGGCAAATCACAGCTCCAGTGCAGCAATTGATCCATCTATTGATCATCAATTACTATTCAACATCCTTTTAAAATAGCAGCGGGCTATTTAAAATGTTCAGCCGAACTCTGCAGAGGTTCAAGTGTCTGTTTGTGCACGAGAGAAGATCAGTAAGTGCATGCAGCAGCGATTTCCCCCCCCCCCCCGTGTCCTGACCGGTGCACTTTCCAAAGGGCCCGGCTGAGAGGGCTGTGCACTCACTCATTCGTTAAGCGAGCAGCCAATCACTGGCCTGTACTGGTGCACCGGCTAAGTTACAAGTTGTGACAAGCTCAGATGGCTCCCTGACTCTCAGGCCGCGGTATTTATTAAAGTCTATTCAGCGCTGTGTCTTGCAAAAATAAACAGAGTGCCAGGCTGCCAGAGAAAGTGCTGACAGTGAACATACTTTATCCAGGTTGGAATAGAATGGGGATGAGCCTTATAGCCCCTAGGATACCAAGCCTGCGGGGGAAAGAGCACAGCGCTGCAGGCTGCTGACGGAGCCCTTGTGGTCTGACTATGTGTGCAGACCTTCTCCTTTCCAGTTGACTTCAGGTGCACTCATTTGCAGAATGAAATTGTTGTGTTGCCGGGGAGCGAGACCGAGCGTGGGTGGGTGCGGGGGGTGGGGGGTGCAGGAGAAGGAGTGAGTGGGAGAAAGATTATGAGATAGAGGGAGAGAGCGAGGGAGCTGCAGAGCGCCGAGCTCTCCTGCCAAACAGGGTAATGAGGAGAGGGATCTGCAGAGGGAGCAGAGTTACTGAGCGCCTCATTGACATGCTAAATGTCAAAGGTGAAGTAAAAATCTCTTGTTAAGCCTGTGGCTCACCTTTTTAAGCACAGTGGTGTAATGATGTGAACTCTTGCATCAAATCAAACTGCGGCTCTGCCACAGCGCCAGTGAATCCAAAGGGGAATATTGAGGTTCAGGAGGAAAGCTCAATCTCTTTGAAAACAAACAAGTCTCTTCAACTTCAAAGTTCAAGTTGAAAGAGATTTAGGGCATCGCTAGCAGGTGATATTTACAAGATTGAACTAAGCCGAGGTGCAGGCTGAGTTAAGTCTTCATATCACACATATCAAACCAATCTACTGAAAAAACACGTGGATGTTGTTTTTACCATACTTTCTTTTCATTACTTTCATATGTGAACATAGTTTTCTGCTTTTGTCCATTAAGTCACAGTCAACCTGTGTAATGAGATCATGTGAATGCATATATGTGCATGTGAAGGTAAAGGGAAACCATATACGCACAAAATTGCAGCCACTGTTTCCGAAAAGTCATGAAAATTTATGCATAATTTATAAATGTAGTTTTTATGTGAGGTATTTTTTATCCGTTGAGAGGTAGACAAGTTGACAAGATAAAAGTATTTACAACGGGAAAAGTAAGCATGAAATCAAATGTTAACAATTTTAAAAGTAAAATAATAAATCAACGATACAGGTCTCTGTCCTTCTTCAAATACAACAAACCAGGAAGTAACGGTGTGAGGTTTTTCATTATTAATTCCAGCTGTAGAGCTCAAGTAATACAATGTTTTTAGTTTCATCAGATACTAGCTGATGCAGTAACTATGTGTAATGTAAAAATAAAATGTTTGTACTGATTTCTCATCCGATGCTGCAGCTCCCTTCTGCTCACTGGAGCGTTTAAGAGACTTTCAGCTCCTTGTTTTGGTTTTTACGGCTGTTTCATGTTCTAGTTAACAAAACTCCTTTAACAGACTAAGTTCGTGATTAACTTCTGAACATAGTGAAGCAGCAAAAGACTGGCACTTGGCCAATAACACGACTCTTACATTTTCTGATTAGGAAAAAAATATAAAAATATATATATATATCCAATGCATTTAAGTTGTAAACAGTGTCATTATAAGAGGAAGGATTGCCAATAATGTCTGTCTAAAGAAGTCTGTTTATTTTTGTTTGTCTAAAACTATGAGAATCCATCCGACTCCCCCCCCCTCTGTGCATTAAAGATCTTCACCATAGGTCAAACTAAGCTCGCGGCTGCTGCTCGGAGCAAACACTCCTGCTGCATCTGCTTCGTTGTGTTCATTCTGGCATGTGCTTCTTCACGCCTGGCATCCGTTGTTTTGGGGGGGGGGGAGCTGCGGTGAACACCAAACTGGTGCACTCGCTTCACTGGCTGGGTTCCCTGATCTGGCAGATTTATCCAGCAAACATCTGCCTCGGCCTCCCCCGCAGCGGACGACATCCAGCAAATGTGCTGTTTTGTCTACAGAGCACCTCAAGCCTCGCAGTCGCTGGTTCGAATCCAAAAACCTGACTCTAAATTAGGTGCTGGCACCGGAGCCTGGCTCCCGCCGCCGCTTCATCTCGGAAATTATTAAATCGCCTTTGAGCTTAAATTAGATTTGCTCTTGAGCTATTGTGCAAAACACAGCAATTTTACTGGAGCCATTGATTTGCAAATAAGTCACACAATTGGCTGTTGGGACAGATTTGTGTCTGGTGAGGATTATCATTTATATTGCAGAATAGTTGGAATTTTGATCTCACTCTCGACTGCACATTAGGCGTTGAGAAAAAAAAAAGGGAAACGTTTTACATTTCAGCAAAAAATCCAATATGGCTGGAATGAAATTTTAGATGAAACTGAGAAGACGGAGGATAGAAGCTGCAGTGGAGGTCTTATTGCCCAGTGTGTGGGTGGGAGGCCCTGGGGATTTACGCAGGGGATACCAGATTCATCGGAATTCAATTTCAAGATCAGGGGGTGATGACCCCACTTTTGGGGAGAGCCTCAGGAAAAGGGCTTAGAGATTGGCTGCCCACACCCGACTCCCACCAGCTCTCCTTCCCACACACACGCACGTGCATGTACACATCATCCTGTGGTGTCTGAGGAGGGTTAATCACTTCCTGAGACCTTGGGCTCTGGGCCCCGGCCTGGGTCGAGTTGGTGCTCCAGCATTCAAACCACATCTGTGTCTCCTCGTCTTTATCGATATGTATTTATCTTTGTCTTCCTGTTGGTCTCTCTTCCTCTTATTTAAAGAAGCCTCGACTCCCCTGCTCTTGCGTTCAATTCAATGCAAGGTCTTTTGTATTCAAAGAAACGAAAAGGAAACCTTAGCCAGGAGATAACAGCAGCGAGTGAATAGGGAAAGCAGATAAGGAGTTAAATGACCCAGCTAGGCTCAATGCCCCACTGTACTCCTGCACTGTGTTGTCTTCTTTCTCTCCCTTACTTTGCTCCTCTCCCCAGCGGCCTCCCTCTCTCTCGGGTTGTGAATACTGATGCAGGCTGTGTGGGCATGATGGGAAATGTCAATTGGAGAAATCTGGCCAGCCTGCTGCTGCTGCCGCTGCTGCTGCACGGCTGCCGAGGCCACTGCTCTGCACAGCTCACTGTTTGCACTGCCCTCAAGAGGTTCAGCCCGACTCTGCAGAGCAGCGAGCAGCCGCAGGAGCAAAGGTCACAGTCTCACAGGAACTGAATGACTTCCTTCTGAGACGTGGTTCAGAATGTTAGTGTTGGCTGTGCTCTGGCTGAACTTGGGTCAAAAAATCTTTTATGGATTCATCTGTGACAGCAACACAAAGGCAGAAAGAGAAAGAATCGCTGGAATAATTCTGTGGAACGAATGAGTCAAAAGAGTTCCCAAAGTAGAACCTCTGGCTTTTGGTTTCACGATGATCCGTCATTTAGTCATTTGAATATCAAACCATCTTTGGTTAGAATTTGGAATTTAAAGTATGTGCTTGTTTGGTACTGTTTTCATTGTGGAAGGCACGTATGAGAAAATAAAATTACACAGCGTGCACAGAAGAGTTAAATAGGATTCGATTGGATTTAAAAACTCACAGATACAGTGATTTGAAAAGTGCAAGTAGATGCAACTATGAAGTGCTGGTGTGCAGAGAACCTCAATGCTTGTCGATGATGTTAAGGACGGCTGTAATAAAGGTTTATTTCTGTCCACAGGGTCTTTATATTGCCAATGCTTTTATGATGTTCATTTGCATTTATGCTGTGTCCTGGTGAGACGGTCCAACTAAGAGAGAGCACAAGTATCAGCATGTTTACTTTTAACTTTTAACTTTAGGAGCAAAGGCAGAGCTGTGGTTATGTCATGCAACCACCATATTTCTTACAGAGGATGTCTGTAGACGACTGACAAAGCCTGTGATTTATACACCAGCGATGTGTAATTAATTCACCAACAGACATCAGTGGGTTTCTTCAACCATCACCAAAGTCTCTGAGCCAAACCAAGTCGTGTTTCTACCAAACTTTAACCAGAGCAGAGTGGTAGATATTCTCCTAAACATCACCAAGTATGTTCCATACGATGTTATGATTTTTGGAGTCACTGACAAACAGTGTTGTCCTGATTTTTGAAGGCAGTCATGAACTCCATGTTCATTTTGAAGAAGGTCTGGTTGATTTTGTTATATTTGTCATGTTCTAAACGAGCCCAAATGTCTTCTGTGTGAGCAGCTTGTTATGACCCAGAGTTGAGTTTTATTTTGAAAGAGCCCGTAGAGGAGGAGCAGGTGACATAGAATATCATGAATGTAAAGACACAGTAGGCTGTAGACTATTTATTATACTATTGTTTATTTCCTGTTTGAAACATGTCATCGTTGCAGCAACCTTAGCTTTTCCTGAACCTCACCAAGTCATTTTTTGGGGCCTAAACCTGACCAAACCACGACTGTTCCATAAGCGGTTAACATGGTAAACATGACCACAAGGTCAGGCACCATGTTTCTGAATACACCAGAACGTAATGGGTTCTTCCCTGAATGGTACTGTAGCCTGACTCCAAGTTTCATGGTAATCCATCCTGTAGTTTGTGTGTAATGCTGCTAACAAACAGACAAACAGGATGAAAACACAACTTTCTTGGCGGAGGTAATAACATGATTTGTATTATTCCTGATGCATAAAAAATGTGAAGACAAGAAGTGCAAGTAATGTTTTAAAAACCCCAGAATGAACAGAGGACTGGTTTAAATCACCATTCATGGAGTGGAACTTTCTCCAGGCGTCCCCACGTGCACGTCTCCACAGTCACTGCAGTAAACCATCAAAACCAGGTCACAGTTCAACCACATTTTTGGGGTAATTGTAAAAAGGAAGAACCCCCCCCCCCAAAAAAAATAAACTACTTTGGCAAAACCACAAACAAACACACTCCAGAAAAGAGCAAATGGATTTCATTGTGAAATTCCAAACATGAGCCCGTCACCGGCCATGTAGACGAGGGAGTGATTGAAGCTGATTCATTCATAACTCTTGAAAGGGAAGAGATGCACACGCAACATATGGAAGTGTTTTCCCTGAACCGGGTCCACATGGTAGCACTATTATCCACGGCAGCGTGACATGCTCGGAGCAGGGAGAGAGGGGAGGCTCTGGGTCTCTGTGCTCAACAGAAAGTGATTTTTTTTTTAGGCACTGGTATCTGATGGAGGCAGAGGAACCCAGCACCACAGCTATCTCAAGAGCCCCTCCACACATGGAGGCAATTATATCAAATGGTGTTCTCCGGCAATTCCCCTAGTTGAAAAGAAATCACTGAAATTCTTATCCCAGCCTCTCTCTCTCTCTCTCTCTCATTCCGTACTCCTGCTATTAGTGCAGGCATGCAGCAGCACTCAGTCTGAGGAGCCTTGTCTTGATTATTATTTCTTTCTCTGCAGCAGTGCCCGGCTCATGATTAGAGACTCTCAAGGTCTTATTGCAAATTTCAAGACAGAGAAATGCCCTTGTGGTCCAGGATATCTGCAAGACTTTGACTTTCAAATACCTTTGTCTGCCGCCGCTGAATTAATTATCACAACCCCTCGGTTTAAAACTTTATTATTTATATCAGGCCTTGACAAGTTAACTGTTCTTTTTTTCATCAGCTTCATGTTATTTTCATTGGACTGATAAAACTCGAAACAGTGTAATTACATCTGCGATGAGGAGTGTTTATTGTTTGCGCCTTCTTGCTTTGACTTTTATTGAGCGATCATCTGTGGGATATTATGTGTGATAAATCTTTGTGATGACTCCAAGGGCACTTCCACACCTACCTGGTTCGGTTCGGACCTTTCAGCCCTTTCCGATCAGACTAAACCAGAATAAAAGATGTGGAACATCATGCCAACATATGCACGCCCGTCTCCAAACCATTTACTGTCAAGTATTGGTAGCTGCAGCCCACGTAGGTGATGACGACAACAACTCTTTAGTGCGCTTTCTAAAATTACAACGTGAAACCAAAACCAGCCAGATCAGATGTAAACAATCAAAACGGTTTTAGGTGTTGATAATGTAGACGATAACACAAACCTTTCATCAAACCATGCTCAGATTATGTTGCACGGTTCCAGGAACTTAACAAGCCACCAGAGGTGAAGAGTGTTCTGAGGTCGTGCAGCAGTAAAAGGGAAAAGGAAATAAAACACACTGGTACTTTTGATTTAAAATGAAATAAAAGTTCATAGTGAACTGAACAGAAATTGGCCACAGCATTAAAAATGGTGCAAAGTAAAACTTGGGAGAAACTAATAAACAAAACAGACTTAATTAAACCTCTATAGTCGGGGGGGGTTAACATCATACTCCTATCAAACAATGTAATTATTTTTGTATATACTGTAGTTAACCCTCTCACTGCATGTGGATATGCAGAGACTGCAGATACAGGCATACACATTCATTATTAGTGTTTATATATCTTTGACGTGTACTTAACCTTAGTATATTCCATGTATATGTATATGCCTACTATGTTTAGTAGGCTTAAATAACACATCCTGTCCTCTACTGTGATTTTATGTTCAACGCTCATATGCATTTATCTTGTGTATTAGGTTCAATTGCAATAACATTCAATACTTTAACATTGAATGATTGCTCCAAAGAATGAATCGGTCAATTTTACGGAGGACGTGCTTTCATACCTGTCTGATCAATCACCATCAGAGGAACATACTTGATGGGAGATGGGGATTGAACAGAAAGTGGAGTCTCGACTTCATCCTCGCTGCAGCGTGACCTTGTGACTTCTCTCAGAATGTGACGGACGCAGAACAGAGTACATCTGATTGAAATGATCGAGATGTGGGAGTCACTTTCTGTCACCCGGCGATGAGCCTTCACTTTCATCACGTTGACGAAGATGGAGGGGAAATACACTTTGTCCAGCAGTTTAGTGGAGTTAAGAGAGAAATCCATGATCCATTATCTTCCATTATCTCTGGCAATCACCGCATATTCACCACATTTAATTTTGTATATATTTTTAAATCAAAAGTTTACGTGTAAAGTGAGAGGAATCATCCATAGTGACATTTAGCTTAGCTCATTTTGGTTGTAATGCCCATAAACATGTTAAATGAATGCAACTGTTGCTCCATGATGGATGGATGGATGGTGGATGGATACATGGATGGGTGGATAGATGGATGGATGGATGGATGGATGGATGGATGGGTTGCCCAGTAGCTCAAATTACTGAGTCAGCAACTGACATACATTTGGATGCAGGGTTAAATACACAATAAATAACCTAAAGAGTCCCATTATCAGTTTTTAAAATATATTTTAATGTGTAATTTTATCCAAAATCATGTGTTTTGTATGATATTAATCAGAAAAGCTATTAATAGCTTGCGCTGTCAGATAGATAGTGAAGTAGTTGAGTAAATGTATTGTATTTAGTTAAATCCTTCCACTAATAACAGATACTAGCATCAACAGTGGTGCACTGTATTGTAAACTAAACAAATTTATAGTATATAATCTAAAAGGTGTGTAAAGTGTATTTTGTAAAGTTTCACTACCAATACTTCCCCTGCCTGCCTGAAGCTGTTATAAGCCCCAGAAAATCTCCTGAAGAGATTCAGCGCGGTGAAGTAGATTTAAGGAAAGAAGTCATTTTAAGTTTAATTTTAAGAATGGCACCTCTGCTGCGTCACCGTGCTGTCGTGACCGTTTTGAGCCGCACAAAGCCAGACAACCGTAGTTCCCCTGGACATTAATATTCACCAGCATCTGCTTCAAAGAAAATCCCTTTACAAATCCTGGAATGTGTTTCATATGGATTTCAGGCTTTGACATTTCACCAATGTGGATGTCCCCCCCGGTTTAAGGCTTGAAAAGTGCATCTTCAGCGCTTCATGCTATGTATTATTCCCTCTTATTTGCCAAGTGAAGTCTGTATAGGTTATATATAATTCATTTTTGTTCCCCAGCTGAGGCAAGGTTAGATCTATTTGGATAGCATTGCAGCAGCACCTAATATAAATATGTATTATTGAGGTGAGGTGTTTCCACTGTATGGATGTGCCAATCACGACGCGTACGGAAAGAAACGAGCAACGTGCACCGAAGGTAACGAGAAGTGCATCTCACCTTTCTGAAATGAATGGAGAAGCATGGACCTTGAAATAATGCTGGTTTTATTATGCATCACACCGGCATGTTAGTATTCCCCCGTTTCGCTGACAGCAAATCCCAGTTTACTTTATGTATTTGCCAAATAAATTGATTCCGACTCTGGAATGTTTAAAATAACCTTTTCCCCTCGCTGCAAATTAGATACTGTGGTCGTGGATGAATAGCCTCCTCAGAGTCTGGTTAGTATGGGATTAAAATTAAGAAATAATTGGACGCATGTTGGCCTTTCTCTATAATAGGACCTGTGTTTACATTTGGACATCAAACACTCAAAGGCCCCCTGGGTGTTACAGCATATGACTTCCCCCCCCAAAAAAATAATCAGCTGAAATCTTCAGTTATTTACGCATTTTCCATCCTGTGTCCTTCCTGTTTACATTTTGTTTAAACAAAGGCAGTAAAAACTTCCCCCATCATTATATTTACCTTTTTCTTTTGCAGGACCCAAGCCCATGGCCCACTTCGCACAACGCCGCAGGGCCAGTATAAAAAAAATAAATAAAAAAGCATTCCCATCAATCACCCGGCACACATGTCAAGATTGCCCTAATAAAAACGAGGTGTAAATAATGTAGGGGGCAGATATGGCGTGCGACACCATTTGCTATGTGGAGATATAGGCTATAAAAACACAGCAGCACTGTTTGTCTCAATCTGAGCTGCCTCACTTTCCTGTTTGCCACCGCACCGACCATTAACGGCAAAACCGCCACTCTGCAAGCCAGATTTCCAATGTGTTTAAACAAGATGCTCTGTTGACTTTTGGCAAAACAGTTGCACATTTGTGAAATATTTTATGTCCTGTATAGGTAATGCAGACTGTAGAAGTGTGTGTGTGTGTGTGTGTGTGTGTGTGCTTGAGTGCTGTTAATGCTGCCTGGCTACACTTAGGGAATATTGACAGGCAGACGTTACTAGTTTCCTATCCTGGTTTTGTGTGATGATTACTATCATTGAATACAAAGTACAGAAGAGAATAACAGGAAAAACACTGATTAGAAAGTATTTGAAGATCGGACAACATGTGAATCTGAGCTCATGGTGCTAGATGGAAGGTTAGTGGATCACCAAGGTTATCAGAATTCAGGAGAGAAGAAATCCATCTATCTAATTTCATGGTAATCCATCAGAATTATAGATATATTGCAATAGAAAACCATAGATGTGAACCTGGTCACGGCACAAGAGAAGTCGTCTGGGATTACCGAAGTCAGCAGGATTCATTTTCTGAAAAATAAACAAGCATGAGTCACTTTATCATTTAGTTTTTTCGATTTTTCAATGGATACGTGGAATTTGTTTGACTTGATAATGTCTCCATATGAAAAATCAGGGGATCACCAGTCACGGGCAACATGATGGAGTTGGTTTGTACTGTTACCTCGACTGGTTCAGTCTGTCTGTGTGGAGTTCCCACATCTGCATTGGTTTTCTGCAGATACTCGGACTTCCTTCCACAATCCAAATACAAGCCGATCAAAGACATTGACCATAGATAAAAATATGAGTGTGAATGACTGTTTGTGTCTTCCAACCTGTGTGCACCCCCCCTCTCGCTCAATGTCGTCTGGGATTGGCTCCTGCTCTCCCCGCGACCCTCAGAAGGATAAGTGGTACAGATAATGGATGGATGGATTACCAGTTACCAGATGGATTCCTCTGGGCACAACTGATATCTGTGCTGAATTGTGTGGCGGTGTCTCAGGCAGCTGTCGAGAGATTCCACAGAAAACCCCCAAAATGTCTATATTCCCCGGTGGCACTGGAGGATGAAAGTCAAGAGGATTCATCCTCTGGGGAACATGAGTTTCAATGGAATCCCTAAAACAGTCGTCGTCGTTGGGATGGACAATCTGTCCATTCGACAAACAGATCGACACGAGCCTCCCTAGAGCCGTGGGACAAGCTCGGTCAAATGTAAAGTAAAGGAATAGAAATGTTGCATTAGATGTTTTGATGCTGCTTGACCTCATCAAGAAAGTCCTGGAATCCATCGCTGTATAGTTTTGCTTAACAAGGTTTAATTAATCCAGTTAAAAAGGGAGTAAAGAGGAAATGCCTTGATTTAAGTGATCAGTCATGCATTATATAGCACTTGCCTAATGAGATATTCGTTATACTTTGAATTCTTCATGGAAAACATTTCTGCTGTGATCCTCTTTCATTTCGTTGGGTGAGCATCCAGGCAGCAACACGAGGTCCCTGATGCATTAAACTTCTGCAGAGCCGCTGTAACCTTTGACACAAATACTGTCTGACCCCACAAGTGAAGGAAAATCACAAACACTCCCAGTGAGGCCTGTTTCTTTCCGTCTCATTGTTTCTAACCAGTGAACCCGTCGGGTCAGACGTTGTGATATGCAGAGTGGGTGCTTTGATATATGTCTCACTGTCAAAATTCATACACTTCACAATGCTGTCTGCTCCGCGCCGCGGGAGCGTTTTCTCCCGGCACAATGGAGATGTCACACAGGGACATGTGGAGACTACAGCCCCATTCTCGTCCCCCCCCCCCTGAGCCCCTGGAGGACACAGGGGGAAACCCCCCTCACTGATGTAAAACAAAACCTGCCCTTCCCCTCGACTACTGTAAACTGGGCTCTTGTTGCTGCCGACTGTATGTGATGATAATGAGAGCTGGACCCAAGGCAATGACTTTGTAAGTGACTAGGAACTGATATACGAGGGTCTGGTTAATTGGGGCCTTTTACGAGGTGATGAATATCACTTTGCCTCGTTACAGGACGTCTGGCTCAGTTCCAGTTGCCCTCGTTCACATTATGTATTTATGACTAAAAGCAATTTTCTGGATGAAATATTTACGATAGTAAGTTTAGTTACTTAGTTCGGCAATGTCCAGCTCCCCTGAGATTTATGTTTCCTGGTTCAGGGCAACACGACAGGATGGAAATCATTAATCACTCGGCGTGTCATTCCAAATAATTACATTAATGTGTAAATTCCATTAATTTAGAATTTTAAAGTGGGATTTCCACCAATATGGAAGATCAATTATACATAGCCATTCTAAGCCAATTTATTTGGTGGTGAAACAAAATCGAGTTTAACCAAAAATATCCATAATAATCTGTTTCCCCGGAAAACTGAGCTTCTGTACTTCTGTACCTTGTTTTGTGCACAAAGTAAAACCAGGAAGTTTGTCTGTGATGGATGTTTACATTCGCTATGTCTCGTTAATTTAGTAAATAGATTTAAAACTTGTATGATAATCTTACTGTTTGTGTTTATTGACTCAATAGCTGAGTCAAAATGTCCCCAGGACGATCTCATATTCTCAGATCGCAGTGATCAACTTATTGATGTTTTGTGTTATGATGTTAACATGACTAATGGGAATTATGACTATGATTCTGATGATTTCAGATGATGAAATATTGCACATTTGAGAAGAAATGAAGGTAACTGTTATTCAAAATGTATGTTTTCATGGATATTTAGAGAAACAGAAAGAGAGAATCTTCTTCTATTGTGGAGGTTTGAATATTCTAACTAAAAAGCTGATTCTCTCCGTTTCATGAGTATTCATTTGATTTTCATAAAGAGGAAAACTCTGGTTACTTTATGCAACAATATTTATCGAGCTCCTGAGTCCCCAGAAGTCTCCAGATTCACTGTGCATGAACTGACTTATGTTCATTTCATTGTTAGTCATGTATTTACACCATGTCAACATAAAGTTAGGTGGCCTAACAAGCACCCAGAGAAGAGCCCTATTCAATTAGCTTGATCGTACCGTCCTGTAAGTTTTGCAAATATTATTTTGCCTTAGTAGATTAATGTGTAATCTTAATCACAGTAAATCCTTTCACAGTTTTTCCATAATTGAAAAACAGGACAAAATACTAGATAAAGTGTGTGTGTGGTGAGATCCGTGTGGCCACTGGCACTGTAGCCTCCACTTAACATAGAGACCATGATCATGTGACATGTTTGTCAGATGTCTCCCACACGGACGTGACAGGTTGTCACACCTCGTCCAAACCAAGTGAGCAGAGTCCAATCAACAAAACCCGAATTAAAAATGACTGACACTCTTTAAAGACCTCATGCCAGGAAGCTCCGAGCAAACTGAAGCGCCTCGGCCAAACGACCCCTCTCTCACGCTCTCGTTCTCTCTGCCAAATGAAACAAGCGTCCAATAAAAATTCAAAGCATCACCAGAGGAGCTGCTCTCGATCATCATGTAGAGGCGGTGGCGGCCAACAAGGGCTGTATGATGTCTTTGAGTGTGTCACTGCTCTGAGACCTCAGGGCCAAAGCAAACTCCCCGGTAACAGCCTGCGGATTGTCCCCTTCACCTGGCTGCGGATGTAGCTCGTACATTCACGGGGCCGGACAGCTCCGACCCGGCCGCGCAGACAAGGCGCTCTTTCACCCCCGCTGCTTGTTTCCTTCGACCAGGAAACTCCCACTGGGGAGTTCGTTAGATGAGGCATCCAAGGTCATTTTAAGGGAGGCCAGTTGAATCGGCCTGTGTAACTTTTCATGATACAGGTTGGGCTTAGTGATGTTGATTTCAAAACATGTTTTGAGGTTTTTTAAGGTTCAAATACAATGAACAACAGCGGCCCAACATCTTTCTCTGTGAGGAACACTGCCATGTTTGTTTGGGTTCTGTTCGCAGCCCTGGTTTTTCTGTTTGGGGACATTGACATGATTTCTTTTTTTAAATTAATGACTGTGCCATTAATTAATCAACATATTTGTAATAAAATTAAACTATTCACTAAACTATATGAAATAGTTTACTAATGAATCAAATGTCTCATTTACTTCTCATATGATTTATATAAATCTTTATTATACGATCTGCTTTGTCTTAACTTAATATGGAAAACACGTTGACACCCATTTACACGACCATCAGTCCCAAGGCATCATTGGATCTATTGTGAATAGAAAAATACTTTTGCTAATTTAAGTAAACTGTATTTGTATAAGTTTACTAAAGGTATAACTACAACTATCAAATTATCTAAATAGTAACCTGGCACAATACTTATACCAACAAATATACTTTGATATTGATAAAAAGTTGAACCTTCTTAACTCACTTGGCTAAAAAAAAGTAAACTTAGCACAGTTTACTTCTTTTCTGTTAACTGATCCCCACTTGAAATCAATAGTACTCATCGGGATATTTTTAAAAATGAATTAGTTCTATGTTTTTCTGAATGAACATAAACAAGCCACTTTGAAAAAACCTCTACAATCTCAAAGTGACTTGTCTGATGCTGAGCAGTGATGTTGTGAGCGCCGAGTTCAGGCGAGCAGCTGCCGCGGGAAAACAAATTCTATACACACTTCCTTGGCAACCTTGGAGCTTAAGGTTTACCCAATATGACCGTGAATATATTTCAAAACTGTCAAAACAACACTGGGATACTTTCTGAAAGATGTCTCCTTCAGAAAGTTATATAGCTGCATGCTGGGGGGAAATGGAAAGCCGGTCGACAGGGGGGCGGGGTGAGAGAATTATAATAACAGGAGAGAAGGCAGCATCCAATCACAAATTTGATGAGGGCAAAAAAGCAGCGTAAAGAATCTCAACACAAACGGTAGAACACACAGAATCCAAATCACCAGGCAAAGGTAAACACAAGTTCACAACTCCTCTCCCACAATGCACTGTAAGCCAGCTTTGTGAGGGTAAACTACGTGACCTTCGCCCAGGGAGACGTGACACAACAGCCCTGTCAATCACAAGACACGGTGTTTGACTGCAGGCCACTGGTGGTCTTTGCCCCTTCAGAGTAAGGGCGTTGCAGGGTAGGCAGTGGGGTAACAGGCCCCCGCGTGGACACCAAAGACGTTTGTGTCGAGCAGGCGCCAGCTGGTCGTGACTACTGTAATCTCTGCCATTGATTAAAAGGGGTTCCCAGGTCTTTGGGGGTACCCGCCTCCTGATGGAGCAGGACCACAGTGGAGAGGGGGGGGGGGGCAAATGGATGAACACGCCCTGGGCTGCTCTCTGATGTCGTCTGATGGGGCTGTTGATTGTGAAAGACATTGCCACTGGCAGCCACAGAGAGATATGACCTGCTGTGTGGGTCTATGGGGCAGGGGAGGTTTCTAAAGACACAGGCTGGATGGGTAGTGTGAAAAGAGGTTTAGAGAAATACTGACAAAGCGCAAGAGGGAGCGAGGAGCGACTGCTGGGTGCCGCCTTTGCTCCAGAGCCATTAAGGAATAATTCAAATACCTTTTTAAATACCTTGACTGGTATTGACACTCAGAGAAAAACACACACAGGTCTGTTATCTATCGTCAGTGCACATGTGAAATAACATCAGGGTTTGTGAGTCTGAGAATATCTTGTGTAGCAGCGAGTTTTAAGACGATTGTTTCAGAAGCTGTCGGTGTTCATGTGTCATTGGCTCTGTTTTGTTGTTTGTCTCATCTTTGTTTGGAGTTTTCCTCCAGGTCTCTTTCTCAAAAAGAGATTTTCATGTCAAGAAGACACCTGATTAAATAAATGTTATAAATGATTTTAAAAAATGTCTTACCTCATAATATCACCTACTATGCTTTAAAGATATGATATGAAACAATCCTTCTTTAACATGTCTAAAAACAACTAGACATATATTTGGTTGATGTGTAGTTTCATAAGCAACAATGTTCAAACACAGAGAAATACACAATTTTATTCAAGGTAAGAAGACCTTTCATTTTGGTCCCCTATCAATTGTCTCGTACTCACTTTACTTCGGGGAAAACGTCACACGAGAAAGGAGAAACACGCTGTTAGCCAATTAGCTGTTTCTTTCCTCCACTGTTTGTATTGGTCACTTGTAACGGGTCATGTTTATTCATTGCCTTCTTTCGCCGGCACAGAGGAAACTGAGCGACCCCGAGTAGATTACGAGGACAGCAGTTCCCATTATTCCACAACATCATCAAACTGGCTCTTTTGCTATTGCTTGGATTGAGATGGACCCTGTGGAATTGCTGTCAAGACGGCATTAGCTCGCAGGATAGCTCGCAGTCTTTGTTGATATAAAGTTTAAACGACACGGATGTTCATGTGGTGCATTTAAACGAATGTCAAGTACTGCGCCTGAAGTTGTTGATGTTTGTGGTAATATCATAATGACATAACTGCGGCTTAATTAAAGAGAATCATAAATTTTCTCCATTTAAACAGAAAGACTACAACCCCAGCAAATTGACAACATGCCATGTTCAGACGTACGGATGTATAGATAGATGCAGCCCGTGTACTGTAGGTCAGAGGATCATATGAACATGTATTTCAGTCTTTAGTCTGCTCCCTGGATTGTAATGTGAAATGAAAACTAAGCAGATCCAAATGTAAACAATGTCGTAAAGACTTTAGGTGTGAAAACGCCCCAAGGATCATTTTATAATCTTCAACCGCAATTAAATAACGACAATACCCACAGAGCCTTTCCCCTCCCAGACACGTCTCTTTTACAGCCCTCATACCTCTCGAGCACCCCTGAGCTGTTACGGCCTGTAATTGATGCACATTATAGAGTCATATTTTCACAACGGAGAGGGGGAGGCACATTACAAGCTGAAATCCAACACGAGCATCGGGTGAAAAACACAAGTCACCGTGAAAAATAGACTAAAAACAATGCTGTTGTTTGATCTCTTTGTTGAACATGAATGTGATTTTTTTTATTTTTTATAGCTAAAATAAAGTAAATTCAACCCCTAAGCTGTTGGAAATATGGGAAGAGTTTATTTTAAAGCACATTTTCTGCAAACAAAGTATAATCTTTTAATGTATAGAGGCATTTGTATTGATCAATAACCAAATCAAACGAATATATGTTATTGTTGTACAACAGGGCAGTAAAAAAAAATGCATCTCTGTTAATGTTTGAATTTATACATCAGCAGAACAGTGTCTTCAGGACGGAACACTGGTGAAAGCCAATACATCACACTAGGCTGCTGACTTGAAATTCGAGTGATTGCGAGAGCTGATGTGTTCGGAGGGTGGAGGGCTGGGGGGTTGGAGGGGAGGGGCCTTCGGGGCTTACCTGAGCCCTTCAGCTGCAGCAGACGACAGGCTTCTCCATCTAACAGCCTCTCGCTCTAATAACTGCAGGTCCCATCTCAGAGAGAGCCCGCCGCGTGACTGATCAATGTCGACAGGTAGTTTCAAGGCCGCTGCTCATATTGCCCAGAACAGGAAGAAGCGCGTTTTCCTGAGGGCTCAGCTGTATCTGCCTTATATAATAAACTTTATTTGTGTAGCTCTCTTTCAAGACGCAGTCACAAAGTGCTTTACACACAATAAAGCTGGGGGGGAGGCTTTAGCCAGATGTAAGCACTTCTTTTTTGCGATATACTAATCCAGAATCATTTTAGTAACACTGCCACAGCACTTTTAAAATCATAAAAACCAAACAATTCAACTACAGTTTCCATTTGAAGTTACTGCTTGTGCTAATGACAGCGACGGCATTAATTTGAATGTAGCGCCGAGTGTGTTTTGGTGTCTGAACAGGCTCATAACTGAAAGAGGGGGAAAACAAAAACATATTTATGGTGTGCAAGGCGAGCTGAAATCATCTCTCTGCTAATGCACTTTTACTGGTTCCTACTTCCTTTGCTATGAAAATTGGGTGGACACTCCAGCTGCCAACTTCAATACCCGTCTCAACAGGCAGCACGTCATACGGTCAGGCAGACAACACCCGCCATTGGCCAGCCGCAGTTCCCATGGAGACCACAGCCTCCTTTCCCTCCCGAGGAAGCGTAAACAGTGAGTGAAAATGGGGCGATTCATATAAATTGTTTCCTAATCTTGTTATTTCTCATTTCCATGCTGGAATGGATATTGGATTACAAGTGTGCTGGGTTGGGGGGGGGGAGAGAGACAAGTCTTCTCAATTTGACATTTCACTGCATGGTGCAGTGTGGCCCCGTCACTTTCTGCTGAACAATGAGTTCAGTGCCTGTATGAGACTTATACAGAATACACACCATAACTGTGAGAGTCACCCAACTGGGATTTTTGTAATGGTTGGAATATTTACACCATCAGTTTATGTGATATTAAGTTTCTCATGTCTCGTATTACAAGACTATAACCTTGAATCACACTATAATTCTTTAGAGCCAGAATCTGCACAGTAGTGATCACGGTCTGGACCCGAAGTATCAAGATCCTGCCGATGCACACGCTTGACCAATCGCAAGTCATATTCTGACTTTTGAGTCCACGTCCCATCTGCTAACACGGAGGAGGTGGGATTTATGACCTTTTGCTGCTGTCAGCCACCAGGGGGAGATCAAGGTGACTTCTTCTACATTTCACAGAATGGCCCTTTTATTGCACTTTTATTTATATGACTCAATTATACCATTTTCTTTTACCATTTGTTATGACTGTAATGTGCTAAATCAAATGTATTTTACTTTAAATGTTATTGTATTATTGTGTTTTTCTGTAATGTTTTGTTTTTCTGTTCTTTCTCTATCTGCCTTCGTGAAGCACTTTGTGAAGCACTGTTTTTAAAGGCGCTATATGATCAAAGTTATTATCACTAGGCCATTATTATATCCGGTGTCTGAATCAAAGCCTTTCATTTCAAAGCGATCATCCCTCTGCCCCGGTGTGAACTCCTTTCCCGTTCTGCAGACCCCATAGATAATGTCAAATAAATCACCTTGGTTTGCAGGAGGTTGAGGATAAGATATGAATTCCTAACACTCCCACTTCTGTCAGGCGAGCTTGACCTATTTGGACCGTAGTAATCTCTGGCTCTTTTGTGCTGCGTCTGATGACACTTTACCTACAGCTCCCCCCCCCTCTTCTTCTCCCAGCTGTAACACAAGACAGAGGGGGTTAGCCGCTTCACGGCGCCTGCATTTGCTGGTCTGCTGGATTTCAAAAGGAAGAGCTCCCTTTGCACTCCCCAAGCGTAATGTCCCCAGGTCAGGGCTCTATATCATGTCCAGATATGAAAAGACTGTCAGTGGGGTAGGGGCCCATGAAATAAACACCTCTTGACCACCGACACCCTCTGAATTCATCATGAGTCCGTGACGTGCAATGAGAAAACCCATGCACAGCATCAATTAATGGAATCACAGCACAACACAAGCAGGAGATGCATCTTCCTACCAATAATTAATAATACCAGCGATTTTGCAATGTGCGGCGTAAGCTTATTTTGTGCTTATGCGGGTGGTTGAAGTGATGTCACTTACAGGCCGCATTACCATTCATCATGTTTTGCGCGCTCGTGTTTGTGAGAGGGAAAGCAGACGTTACACAGGTGGTTCCTGATGTGCATTTGAATACCACAGCGAGCCACTGCAGTCCGGTGAACTGGGAACTGCATTAATACTCCCACTGCACGCTCGCATTTCCTAAAGTGCAGTTGGTGTGGATTAAGCTGCTTGGAATGACGACGGTAATCCTCCGTATTACATCATCTTGTTTGTGCAGAGAGTAATGTGTCCGGCTTGATGAAGTGAATCCAATCTTTTGTGCTTCTGCATAATAAAAGGGGGGGGGGGAGGCTGCGATGGATTTTTTTTACAAATCCAATTAGGAGTTTGTGCTGCGGATTGTGGGAGCTCACTTTTGTATCTTAATGGCGCAAAGTAATTAGCGAAATGAAGACAAGTCCATTAAAATCATTATTGTTATCATCTAATCAGTGATATAGAGGGAAAAGGCCAACTGCTCCTCAAGGACGTGAGCCGGTCGTCAATAAAATCAAGCAACCGTCAGGTCGTCCTATCCGACTTTGATACCGTCAACAAGGTTATATGTAAAGTCACACTGGGACGTGCAATTACTGTTGGAGCTTTACGTTTCCGAGGGTTTTTCCAAGACTCTGCTGCTGATGGAGTGTTGATTATTAACCAGTAAGGATGTCAGATACCTGCCCGTCATGACGTTTGTGTTTTATTCCGAAAATGGAAAGCTAGCAAGCTAACTTCATCATTAGCAGCTCATTAGCTTGGTCATGGCGTGAAGCGTATCCTGGGATAGGTTGGTCCAAACAAGATCCAGCGATTGAATCCTTCATTGCTCAGGACGGCCCCTGAATCGGGACACAGCTAAAACTTTTCCATGCTAGTTCACCCCTTGTACCAACAGCAGCTAACAACATCAGCCAGTGCAACGCAATTTACAAGCTCCCAAATGTAATTACTGCAATGTTTTCAGCTGCAGATTCTTCATCAGACAAACATGACAGATGGCCTCTCCTTTTTCTTTGTCATGCACCCGACCGAGGTCAGATGTGCACATTTATTCAGCCTACTAGCTGCTTCCATTTGTCTGTACGGCCGTTGAAATGAATCGCTGAAGCTAAGTACTTTTAGATATTGCACCGTTCAAATTACCAGGACCAGAAATGTGGGTCTGAACCATACATTCTCATCCCCTCAAGGGACGCTTCAGTGCAGTAGCCATGGTTACTACAGGGGAAATATATAAAAGGTTGTTTTTTATTCATTTATGGGGGGTGAATGGACTGGTAAAGGAACTGTATACTAGCATCTTTCCTGTCTGATCGACACATTCAACTTCATGCATTCACCCTCATACAGAGCTTTTGTACGTGGCACTTTTCCATGACACACCATTCACACCCTGCAGGCACAACCGTCAGGCGGAGTTTGGGGTTTCTTGCACAAGGGCACTTCGGCACGCAGCATGGACGAGCCAGGGATCAAACCCCCGTTACATGTTGTGTTTGCTTAATGAGCTACGCTAACTCCTGAGCCAAAGCAGGGGGGTGGGGGGGGATATACACAAGTCAAAAAAATGAACTGATTTCAAAGCAAAGATGAATTTTCATTTCAGTTTGACTTTACCTGAATGAACATTGTTACTGTATGAGGGTGACATGGCAAAACAATTGTCTTACCTGAGTACCGTTGGTTTTATTTAAAAGTAAATTTCTGAACCGCTGGCACAGGCCACACCACTCATCTGGTGCTCCGAGTCAAAATATCCTCTGCAATTTATTTGCGAGTGGCTCTCAACGATGGTCTGGTAATTGCATCAAATTACCAAAATAGACAAGCAGGAGAAATTGAGGCGATTCATATGCAAGAACTTGTCTGCAATTACACCTCCTTCAGTTTGTTTACAGCTTTTCTTTAACCCACTCTCGTCCCTTCACAGTTAAATCCCTCTGCTCGTCTCATTGATTTAGGATTATTACGATAGTGCGACAACTGGGCTGTGGAGTGGAAGAGGTCTGGGATTAACGAGGCCAGTGATAAGAGCGCCACAGAAACCTGGGTCTCTGAAGTAAGTAGCTCCTGTGGTGGAGTACCGCAGCTTGGGGAGCCCTTTGGGGTTTCATTACAGAAAGACAAATCCGTGCACAGCTGAATTGTGGGTATGGGTAGGGCTACATAGGAGTGTGGGGATGAGCAATTAGCCAAATCAGTGGAAGCACGTCTCAAGTGGTGTAGAAGCACCCATTGGAGCCACCTATCCAGAGGAAAACAAAGGAAATGTCACATTTCTCCTCTACAAGAAACTGCAAACTAGACACTATAAAAAAGAAAAAGCGTATTTGTCATCTAAACGGCCACAATGTACAGAAAATGCCAAAATAAAAATTACTTTGTCTTTCTTTCCCCACAAGTGTTTCTTAGTATGGGAACAGGAAAAAGAGAAGATCTGGCCTCAGGCCCAGAGGACATGTAAAGCATTTTTTCCATCCATCCATCCATCTAGTATCTATACTGCTTATTCTTTGAGGGTCACGGAGGGGCTGGAGCTGGGTGAGAGGCAGGTTATGTCCTGGACAGGTTGCCAGTCCATCACAGGGCCAACATAAGCTGCTTTCCGACATGCACTGAACACTGGGTAATCTCCTGAAATTATCCAGAGGGGCATTACAGGAAAACACAAATATCAGAGTGCATGGGACACTGGATAGTTTTTCCTGCCTGCTCCCTGGCATCAAAAAACAAAAGTCTGGATAATGTCCACATGAACCCATTTTGAGAAGACATCAGGATATCAGCCGGAGGATTCAAGGAGCAAGTTGACGATGTGGTTATTCGGGTGACGCCAGTGTTAATGTGCTGCAGACAATAAACATGGGATCTTTGCACCGTCCTGCTGCATTCTTCACATTTGAAAGGTAAACTCCTGGACAAATTCCAAACCCCATTGTCCAGGAGTTCATGTCTGAGAACGGCTTTACAGAGACAAACAACCTTCCACAGTGATTTAGGAGGAACATGCAAAGTCCAAACAGAACCCTCATGGCTGTTTGGCACCATTGCACCACATGCAGCCCAGAGTTTACCAGTCACAGCCAATGTTACCAGAAAAGATGTTAAACTGGAGGTCAGGATCAGAAATGACGCCATGATGTTTGAATGCCTGTAAGGCGCTTTGAGAAATATAGTAATTATTCCTATAAAGTCTTACCAAGGCATTAAAATGAAATCAATTCAAACAGCAGTGAATTACTAATCAGAGTTTTATGGGTGGGGGGGGATTTAAACTGCAGCTGGCATGGGGCAAAGTGGAAACACTTGCACTTGTGTTTTTCTTTTTAAGCATTTGGCTCACGGCCTATGGAGAGCCATAAAGAAAAGAGTTAACAAAGGTATTTTATTTTGTAGCAGCACAACCAGTAGTAAAAGGGTGTGAAGCCATCAATGTGAAATATGTATCTGTAGAATTATCATTTATCAGCATCAAAGTTGGGAGAGGTTTGGAAAGTAAAAATGTCTACTGGCGTGTAAACAATTCACAATCAATGACTTGCAGGGCTTCTCTCGAATTACACATCAGCCACATGTATGAGGAAGAAACACGGTGTGGGGGGGGTTACGTGAGGTAATTGAATGCAAACAGCACAGGATGCTTCAAATCTCTCCTCCTGTGCTTTCGAATGCACTGTTCAACACTTGTTCCCTCTCAGCTGTTGCATCTCCTCAGAATTAAAATGTAAATTTCCCTGGTTTCCCCCCGAACATTTCATTTCATTTGATAAAACACTAAAGACCAAACAGATACCGGGGCTCGTGCAGGAGCAGAGAAAAGGAGTCGGGGCCTGGAAACACATCTCGCTCTGGTATATTTTAGCTCACGTCTTTGAAGTCATAAGTCTTCTAATGCTTCCTGTTGGACCAGAGCTTCAAGAGCTCGTTTTAATTGCTCCCAGAGAAAGAGGGGAATTGTTAAAGGAGTAACAGATTCTTTGTAAAAGGGGATTACAGTAATCTAAATACAAAATATTGGCAGCTGTAATCTGTTAGGCGCTGTAACAAATTCTGTCTCCTCATCCTCCTGTATGTTCTGTTTCATGTGCGGCTTTGAGTCCATATGCTTTGGGATTTCTGCAGGCAAGGAGTTTTATGAGAAGTAATCACATTATGTAAGAAACTTTGCTTTGTGCATCGCTTGAGTTTAACACCACTAATTTTGCCCATATGGAAAAATACATTTGCTTGTTACCCGAGTGAATGACTGAACCAGCTGTACAAAATACATTGCTTTTAAACAATACCTGCTGTTTCTAGTGCCTCTGCACAAGGCACCTTTCCCCCAGTTTTTCACTAGCCAGGGATTTAAACTTCCATCTCCGCTGACAAATGAAATTATAACCACTTTCTGAAATGTTTTACATGGCCGACAAAGCTCTCGGAGTGTGCGCACACAGAACTGCTATTGTGTACTTGTGTCAAAACAAATTGATATTGCAATCAAAGCATCAGCCGTGGTGAAAGATCCCGCCGTTAAAAGCTTTTATGGAAAACTCGTAGAATGACAAGCATAGAATCAATAAGGGCACACATGCACTCACCGCAGGGAGTCATTAGGAACATCTGAACCAAATTCCCTCACATACATCAAGCGTGCTGGAGCACAATAGACTTTAAATCCGGGTTTTGAATGGCTGACTTGACACGGGGCAGCTTATTGCCATTGTGTCGACACAAATTTACTTTAACAATCGAGCAGATGGGAGATCAAATGTGGCGCGGGACTTCTCATCGGTGATCCTGCTAGCTTAATGACCTGTGTAACGTGACATTACGACCATGAATGTTGACCATGAGGAGTCGACTCTTAATCTACACCAGTAGGCTGCAGCTGGTGTTGAGGAAAAACGCCTGGTTGCTTGTCCAGCAGGGTCCAAGATACCACCAGTCACTTTACAGCCTGTTTTCAATTTGTATAAAGAGAAAACGCTCATTTGAATTGATTTAAAGGGATCTATTGGCACAAAGTAAATATAAAATAATCCCAGTGATGTTTTCCCTAATGCGTAATCCCCTAAATTGTAAGAATTGATGTTTCCTTTACTCTAGAATGAGCCCTTTGTATTTAAATACTTTATACAGTAGCCCAGACTGGACAAACTTAACACCTTTTGAGCTGCAACATGCAACTTCACCACTAGATGTCACTAAATCTTACACCCTGAACCTTTTAAGCTTGACAACTCCATCTTGTCTTGCGTTTGATGACCAAAGACTTCCCCCAAAACTCTGAACGTATAAATCACAAGCCGTGTCCTGAGCCGATGAGACGCTCCAGATTCCCCATCTGTGTCACCAGCTTGTTCCACTCTCACCATTGCATCGTTTGTTACTTTGAACAGCTGCACTTACACCAGCTCAGCCGCCAATTGGATCCGTCATAGCTCAGGAGCGGGCGGACACATTCAAAAGGGCTGAAACATCGTGATTGACAGCTGAGAATGACTAACAATAGGTCGTATGCGTAAATCAGCAGCTCCACATGATGTCAAAAGGGCAACCTGGTTTAGCAGGCACCGCACAGACAGAAGCTGGAGCCCTGAGCTGTCATATGGTATAATAATCTATAAAATCCCTATAAAGCCAGTAGAAGGATCTATATCTTACAGTAGAGAATGGTGGAAATGTCATATATTACATTATTACAGAATGTTCTCAGCCCTTTGTGGAGATGATCCTTCCCTGAGCACCAGCTTTCCTGCCGAAGAAATCCCATGTTGTGCGGAGGAAGCGTGACCGGACAGTGGCGTCTTGTTAGTGCCGCTCCAAACGTGTGATGTTCACCGCCATGCCAGATGTTAATTGGATAATCAATCTCCCCTAAATTGTAGTGGTCTCAGACCCTGGTGGAGTTCTTCATCAATGTCACCATGTCAGCAGCTCCCCTGTCCTCATTTCCTCCCTTCACTAGGCTGCGAAGTCCGGGGAGTAGCAACGGGAGGATTTATCTCTGGGAATCTCTCAGGCTCGCAAAACAAAAGAATAAAAAAAAAATAGCAAAGACTCGGAGGCGGACGGATACAAATGGGCGGCAGCGGCTTTCCAGGTGATTTATATATTTTTACAGGACAGTTCACCAGGGGAATGCACCTCATCTCATATCTGCTACCTTTGACCCTCAGCCAAGCTTTTACAACTTATCTTGTCAGGAACCCTGGGAGACTTTAATCCCGCCCTCTGCAGCCTAAAGTCTAATGGCAGATGTTTATGGAAGGGGGTCGCTTCCCCCCACTTAGCTGACCTGATGGAATTCAGGTGGCAGGAGCTAACAACATATGGAAAGCCCATTAGAGACTGCATTAGAAATGACCTTTTAAGCCCCGTGTCTGTGCTATATTTCATCATTCTGGACATTACCTGCACACAGGCATGAGGCTTAGTTTGAGTCTGAGCGGATTAGGATGACTATTGATGTCTGAATTTGGGGAAAACTCAGATGAGCGGTCCGTGCAGAGATGATGAGTGAAAAAAAGAAACACACCGAACTTGTATCTGTGTCGGAAATGCATTTTCAATTCTTTGGCATTACACTTTAGGATACAAGCAGCAGAGTCAAAGTTAAAGGGTGTTTTTACATCTATAAACAGTAGTATTTTGCAAATACAAAGTACAAACATGTAGTGAACTCTGGATATTGTCCTGAAATTATCCACAGGTGCTGTATGTGAGATCACATATACATAGAGGACGCTGACATTCCAGAGTCCACTACTCCTTTTCTAGGAATAGATGGTTTGGAAGGAATACATTTAAATAACCAGCATTTACTTTTACACCATTTCTCTTCAAATAGCCATTTAGTTAATATATACATCTGCGTTATTATTAGATTTCCAAATAACTATATGCAGCATTAAGCAGAGAGAAAAAACATTAACAAAGAATCCATAATTCTATAAACCGGCAGTTCTCTTCCTGCACAAATCAGATTACCAGTGCAGGCGCCTCTCTCAGTTTTTGGACTCTCATACAGACTCATTTGCATCTGCAGCCCCAACATAAATGTCAAACTGCACTCTCTGGCTCATTAATAATAAAATGGAGCATCTAGATCCCAAAGCTTGTGTGGCATTTTTTGGCAATTAACGGACTGAATGTTGTAATTTCAAATGCTGCCCTTAGGGGTCCAATATGCATATGATAAATATTTAAATGAAACTGCAGTCAACAATCAGCCGGGGAGAGCCAGATCTAGGCGGCGGCTATTTAGCCAGTGTCAGTCACTATGAAACTTTAACTGTGAACCTGCTCGTACCCTGTAGCAAGGCACGGTTCATAAATGTGTATAGATGTACTCTCATCTGCATATTCCACTGCAGTAGAATGTTTGTGGGATAAATGAGTCATAAATTAATTTCAGCTTTTGGTTTCATTTGAAAGTGTAAGTGCACTTTATTCTTTGTTTTTTTTTAAAAGTATTTCCAGCAGAGTCCCCTTCACAGAGTCACTGCTCCATGTAACCAGCCAATGGTCCCTTGAGTAAAACATGTTTCCAAACACGTCAGTCTCCCAGACAACATGTTATTTATATGACAGTGGCATGTTAGATGATGTAATATATGATGATTATGATTATTTACACATCACGTCGAAGCAGAAGCATGTTTAACAGGGGGCCGTCGCTACAGGGTAGTCGAGGGAGGCAGTTACTTCAGTCTCAAGCTGGGAGGGGGGGGCCCCCGAGAGAGAAGGGCTGATTCCGTTTGTCCACATCGACGACCTTTAATTAATAAATGATATGTACAGGAGACTGCGATGATAACATGGTTAGAAAATCCCTAACGAGCTCCTGCCACTGGTTTTCTAACAGAAACTAATTTTAATTCATGTAAATTTATGTACATTTTAGTGTTTCTTTAGTCGAGAAGACAATAAATTCAGTGTTCATCACTTTTATCGAGGAACATATATAAATGATTCATATTCTTACTGCCAGTAAGAATCCAAACAGCACTTGATGTTCCTCCGCGTCATTTTAATACTCGTCTCTAACACCTTTTGCCACTCGGCGAAAGTGTTTATCCACATCCGCAGCCAATGAGCGCAAACAAAACCAGGCAGCACATTACATGACAGTGCAACAGCATCCGCCAGATGTGACAGGATGTGTTTGACTAGGTCTCCTGCGAATGATCAGTTCACCTCACAGTCAACAGACTGAGACCGTATCTTGTTTCCTCTGCTGAGACCAAGTGATGGGCGAGTGGAGCTTGTTATGTGCGACGGAAACAACTTCAATCTATTCAAACTCTGTCCTGTGTGCCCCCCCCCTAACGACGCCTGTTGAAAAATACATGATCACATTGCTTAAGAGAGAGAGACTCCGTGTTTCCATCACTGTCAGCGCAGCACTCATTGTTTACCAAGAGAGCATAACACAAAGCACAGTGTGAGGCAGTGTACCCGTTCAAAAAGATGGCCGAGGAAGCCACTACCAACTGTGCAGTGAATGCCATTATCTGCGGTCTGCATATTGAGAGGCACCGAGGGCATCAACAAGAGCGTGTTGTCTGCGTTGCCGTGCTGTGAGCTGCATTTCCATGCATTTCCAAGGGCAGTGTTGGAAATGCGCTATAGGGCCTCAGAGAAAGGAAGCGATATTCTCAATAGGCCTCGGCTCACGTTCTTTTCTCAGTGAGCGAGAGAGAGAGAGAGAGAGAGACGGAGGAGTGGAAGTGCCACGACCTTTAAAATTCACTGAGGAGAGGCGCTCCCCCTCGGGACTCTCCGGAGCGCTGCAGCCTGAGGGCAATATCATGCAATTCCAGCGCAGTTTAACCATGTCAAGGGAGGCCTTCGGTGCGTAATTTCTCGTATAACTCCCACTGAACTCGAACAAAGAGGTTTTTTTCTGCAACAAACAGATACACTGAGTGATTTTATTGTTCGCCTCGCAGTCGTCAGACCGCAGCAGCTGTGTGGATGAGAGGAATAGGGATGTTAAAGCTGCTTCTGGTAAGATTTCAGTTGAGTGTGTTACCTGTCAGCGGTTTTATTCTGGTAACGACAGGTCTGTGCACACATCTGCCTCTTCCCACGAGGTTAAAGCTTCCCGCACCGGATGTGTTGGTAAATATGACACATGCAGGGTGTTGATTTTTTAGAGAAGTAATGATCCCGTTTTTCTAGCATTGGTTTATCATCATTGTGCTATTCATTTACCTGGTGCTCCTTAAAAATATAGAAAACCATTAAACCTCTTTTTGCCATTGATTGGATGTTCATATATTGTACTGTCTATACCATGTACTGTCTATACTATATTGTGTATTGCATTTGCACTACTTCATATTTGTGTATCTACTTGCTGTGTTAGTTGTATAGTTCTATTTTATTCTGTTCCATCATTTTTTGTTACCTCATCCAAGGAGGTTGTGTTTTCTCCCCTGTATCTATTTGTTGGTTTATTTGTTTGTTTGTTGTGAACTAGATTACACAAAAACGTCTGAACGGATTTCCACAGAACTGAGTGTAAGAATGCTGTACGGGTCCGGGAAGAACCCATTTAATTTTGATGCAGATCCAGATCAGGGACGGATCCAAGGGACACCAAGGCCCAACAAGACGATTTGGCTTTGGCTTCGGCCGAGGTACGCTGACTGCCATTCTAGTTTCTTTTACTTTTACCTGTATTTACTCTGCACCTGTATTTACTCTGCTACTGTAGTGTCTAAATTCCCTGCTCCCAATAACCACAGGAGCGGCCAATACAATGCAGTACTTCAGATATGAAGGAGACTTTCCCCCAGAGCCCGGACACTGGTGGTAATGATGAGGAATGAAGCACAAAGTTGAGACGTCTTATGAAGGGCCTCTGGTTGGATGGTTTGAAAGCAGCTTAGCTTCATTTACAGTCAGAGTTTGCACAGTACTGATCGTGGAGTGAAGTCAGTGCCTGACCAATCAAACAAGTCAGTCTCAGTTGTCAGTTTCTCTCCATTTTTATTGCATAAAATAACAAATTAAAGCCAAACTAATCCAAATCATGAACATTTGAACATACGTCAGCCTGCAGACTGCAGTTTGGGCTGTATTTTACCTGTATTCTTTTCCTCGTCATGTCAGACTGGGTCATTCCCAACATCCCTGCAGGAACCTCAACCGTTTCCATTCACCTGATTCCCCCTTCGACCTTCTGGACACCTGATCCCCACTTCGCTCATTAGTTCCCTGTATTGCTCCATGTCCACTTGCACTCTGCAGATTGTCTCTCGTGCCTTCGCAGCTGTAGAGCGCTCTCAGCCCTTTTGTACCTGCCTGCTTTGTTTGCCCCTTTTTGACCTCCCGCTCCCGACCTTCTTCTTGTTCCCTTTAGCTCTTTTTGCTCTGGCGTTCCTGCCTCTTCTTCTTTCCGACCACTTCCTGCCACTCACCAAGCCTTTCCCTGCTGTAGCTTTAAATAAGGGTGAACTCTCTGAACTCCTTATCGACGTCTCTGAGTCGTGCATTTGAGCTGCTCACTGAAAGAAAAACGCTGAATAGGAGATTACCCTGAGTTGCAGCAGCCTGTGCAACAATGGCCCCACATGGCCTCCTGACTTTGGCTCCATTAGAAACATATTAGCTGCTGTAATACTGAGCAGTGAACAGATTGTGAGGAAACTAAATTTATAAATCCCACAAACAGCTGCAACATAAAACACACGATCAGGTAATGCTCCAACAATCCGAGGAGCGGATCAAACATGCAGGTCGATATTCATGCTGCTGTAGAACTGTGTCAATAGCCGGTTGCTATAACGACAGAGGGGTAAACTTAAACCGTTCATGTGCTGCCTGAATACAAACACATAATCAAATACGGCAGATTAACCCACAGAGCACTTATTATAATGTTTCAACATGAAAATACATGGAAGTGTTCGGTAATGGTTTTTTTAGTCCAGCGGAGAAATTGAGCTCAGTTTCCACACTAGCAACGTCTAATTTAACGTTTCCAGCTGCATTAAAACATTTGACTGACAAAGTGATTGATGGTATCGAACGGTAAAAACAAGTTTTTTTAACACTTGTGTTGTAACTCGGCCTCGTTGTTTCCTCCCTTCTCAAGAGGCTGTTAGCTGCCGTTCACTCCGGTTCGAAAAACAACTTCCACACAGCGACGTGATTCATCGCAGGAAACAGTCGGTTGTAATTTACTTTGGTCAAAAAGCTTCTGTTGTGTTGTTATCTGATCATGACTGAGTTTGAGTGTTTTCACATGAGGGCTGCGTTCATTTACTGCTCACCACGCACACGAGAAACAGGAAATACCCTCGACCATGTAGAGTCCTACTCTGAAACAAAACGTGAAACTGTGAACAACATAATACTGAGTGTAGAAAACTGAAGTGAATATCTTTACTTGTAAATGATGTAGTCCTTCTCTTTGCACCTCTTTTAACTTCCTACCTCTCCTCCATAGACTTTTCATTGTGTTGAAGTAAGTATATGTAGGTATAAATGCGTGAAATGATAGTACTGTGTATGTTTTAGTGATATTTCACTATTCACTCCTGTGTTTTCAGGCTGAACCACATCTGCTCCATAACTTCTCTGAAGATGAACACAAATATGGACTTAAATGAGCCTAAATGCACCTTTAGTAAACGTTGTATTGAATCTACTGAGAACAGACGTGAGGGAAATCAGATCAAGGAACAGCTCAAGGCAGAAAACCAGAATTTTTGACATCACATGATCATGAATTTAAAGAAGCCCCTGAAACTGAACTTCTGATTCGGCTAATATTTGGCAAAACACTTTAATTAAACTCATGGGTATTCATTGGGGGTGGGGGGGAGGAGCATCTTCACAGCCCAACAGTTTTCATTATTATTATTATTATTATTATTATTATTATAACAGCGTAATTGTGTCTGCAAATATTTATCTGCCCTCCCCCGGTGTGTCACCTGCAGTAATGTGATGGGGAACGCTCACACAGAAAATCATTTTGCGTTCTTTCAGCTTGACAGCGACACACAGCGAGGTCACCCTGCCTCGTCCTTTTCCCTGAGCTACGGATATCTGAAAGTAATTACATGCAGCAGATCTGGCGGAAGCTGCGCGGCGAAGACAAAGGGGGTGCACGGCGGTGGTCAACGTTAAGAGCATTAACGCTGCCCCCACATCTCATCATTATCTCCGCACAATCTAAAGCTCAATAAAATGCAAATCAAAAATCACCGCTGTTCTCTCTTCGGGAGATTTATACATTAAAGTGCGGCAATAAAGGGAATCCGCCGAGGTTTAAGGTCATGTTGAAAGAGTGTGGAGTAATGGAATATAGAATGAGCGAGATGGCTGATTAAAACAGCTCCGCGCCGTGCACTTCCACTGTTTTGGTGTCAGGTGTTTTAATCAGCTCGTGAGTCTGTGTGCGACTGGTGATTTACACACTTCACATGTACAGTATGTGATCTGCTCCTCTCTCCTCATTAGGGACGAGCGGCTGTGGTCTCTCCAGCATGTTCCTGTTTAAGAGACAGGAAGGGGAGCGCGGTGAGCGTTTAGGAGCCAATCGGTTCCCACAAAATCTCCTTTAACCGGCGTCAAAATGGGGGAAATATACATATATTTGTGACACTAATCTCTTCTGGTGAGCCGACGTTCTAAAAAATGCATCTTTGATCCGCCTCAGTGTTGGAACTGTACACAGCATTAGCATACCTCCCACCCCTACCCACCCCCCACCTCTCCCCCGTCCTGCATGGCCTTTGAGGAACCATGCTTTCTTACTTTCACATTTAATCCAATTCATTATTGTGGGCCCCCCCCTCGGTACACTCAGCTGTCAGGGGAGACACCCTGCCAAAATGGATCCTTTTTTGTTCCCTTGGATTTGTGCTGCCCTCCCCTGGGGATACTGCAAACCCCCCCCCCCCACCACCACCACCCCCTCAACCCCGTCTCCCTCCACACACACACACACACACACACACACACACACACACACACACACACACACACACACACACACACCCTACCTCCACCACCCATTCAGGAAAGGAGCGAAAAAAATTAAATACCTGGGGCTGTTCATTGTGTCACCTCTTCCATGGGTAGAGATGCAGAAAGGATGGAACCGAACACAGTCACGGTGGAGGGCAGATTCTTTTCAGGGTCATGCTAATTGAATGCAAAAAAAAAAAAAGATGCTGGAGTCAAAGGAGAGTGGAGATTTGAAGGAAGACATTAACTATTGATGGAAATCGCATGAAAAGAAAAAGGTGGAGGGGATTGATTATGTTTGGGATATGTTTCTCATTTTCTGGTTTTTAGGGGTTTTCTGATATTTGACTTTATTTGATGTCTTTATTTCACCTCTATTCAGATTTAGTCTTCGAATAATGTCTTCACCGACCAACAGTCAGATGCAGGTTTTTGTAGGAACCATAACTGGTGAGTGGTTAATGTTGACTGGAACACATTTTGAAACCAGGATCCAATCCTTTAGTCTCTTGTTCTCTTAAACCTGATTTGCCTTAAACACACATTGTCTATGATTCTTTTCAGTCTGCTTTAATTTGGCAAAACAAATATATATACTTGTGATGCTTCAGATAACAAAGGGAAATAACTCAGTTGGAAAGAACATTTTTTCTGATGCTTTGACACATAATTTGTCATTAGTCTTACTACACCATGCACATTAGTTTTACATGGACACTATTGCATGCTACATGGTTCTGGCTTCACACCTGCAGCCGCTCGGGGCCTTTCTGTGTGGAGCTTGCATGTTCTCCCCGTGTCTGTGTGTCTCCGGCTTCCTCCCACAATCTAAAGACCTGCAGCTTAGGTGGATGGAGACTTTCCTATTTTTCCCTGAGATATTCTGACGACCTGTCGGGGTATCGCCTCTCGCTCGGTGACAGATTGGCTCCCGCCCACCTCGGGACTGTCAAACAATAAGCAGTGCAGATAATGGATGGATGGACTGATGGTTGAAATGGGAGTGTGTTTGAAAAGGTGAAATATTTAGAAATCATGCAGTAGCCGGCTCGAGCAAAACACTCGATCAAAGAGACGAGTGGAGAAAGATGCTGTTTACATATTTTACATATTTAGTGTCTGACCGACTTCTCAGTTTTTATGTTCCACATCACAGAATGAAAGAAAAAGGCTAATTATTTATTACGTTCATATATTTATATTGTAATATTATGCTCACTGTAGAACAAACGTTGAAACAGGGTCGTTGTGGAGTCGTGGATGAACGAGATGAGTGACAGAGGGTCAGACACAGCCCAGGTTTCTCAGGTCTGTTGAGGCAGCTTGTGTTTCACTCTGAACTTCCCCCTGGTAGAAGAAGACTCCTCAGTTAGACGCTGCAGTTTCATTTTGGTGCAGGCAAGATTTACGGTATGTTGGCATTTTGTGTTTTAGGCTAAAGAAAAGTAACTTTCCTGTCTATGGTGCAGCTCTGTTCAAATAACACAAATGAAGAACAAACACCTTTAGACAACACATTTAACACATCTGTTCCAAAAGAGACTCTGTCAGTCACTGCTCCTCAGTTTTATGTATCGCCCTCTGCAGCTGCACTGCTACCAATTACCCAGCGTGAGTGATAGGCGGTGGTGTGGAGAGCTCGGGCATACACCGGGGTCACCGATGCTACGTCTCAATTAACCACACCGCCACACATGGGATCTGCCGTGGCCCTTATCTCGTATTTATAGAATAACACAGAGACAAACACGGAGCAGCGTCAAGAGGCCAGACCCACAAGGTCAGCCGTTGTTACCGCTGATATTTGCAGCTGCGGCACAGGGAGAGCGACGGGGAACCCGGGGCTGGAGTGAAAAGTTTAGATGGAGAATGTGAGCAAGCTTTAGGAATTTAGAGTTGGGGTTCAGTTTCTTTGCTTGTTACGTTTATGCTAAATAGAGGAGGAGGGAAGGAAAAGCCACAGCAGGTTTATTTTGTCCAAATCCTTGTTGGAGAAGTCAAATTTGTAAAATGTTTGTACTTGATTAGTTTAGCATGAGGGAGCATTAGGGCCAAAGTCGTAATATTATGAGAATTACATGGTAACTGAGGAGAAAGTTTTTCGTGTAATATCACTAATATTATGCCTTTATTCTCGTATTACAACTTTATTTCTCAAAATCTCCCTTTTTCCCCTTTAAATGGATCAAATAAGAAGTTTAGGTTTCAGGTTGGTGAGTTCTAAGAAACACCAGATTCTGAGAGACAGACAGATAATAAGCTTTTCTTGCCGAGCTCCAGGTGCTCAGTGTAAATTTCATATCTGCCTGTTTAATATAAAGCCGGAACCAGGGGACAGTTTTCTTACCTCGTACAAAGAGCGGGAGGAAACAAGTCGCCCTCGCTCTGTGCAAACGTAACACAACCTGCCTCTAAAGCTTCTAATAATAAAGGCATTATATCTCATTTGTGTTATTCATATAAAAGCTGAATTGTAAAACCACTTGGAGTCTCCACCAGTTGCTTGGCAACCTCACTGTTGTGACAGAGCTGTGTGTGTTGACCTCTTCACACAGAAATATTTCCTGAAATATTAAACTACTCCTTTAACAGTTGTCACAGTTAACTTGGTTATGCATGATCAGCTTTTTCTGGGGTTTGACGACATCCACTTACAACTCGTTTATTTTTCTACAATAACGGGAAAAATCATTGAATAAACCCTGTTTAAAGATTTAAGATATAGCAATGCTTTATTGAAATGTCTAAAAACACCAGACCTATATTTTACATGTATTTTATTGACTTTACATTTAACTAAATGTTTACATTATACAACTCCCATGATCCCACACTGCTTTAAGACCTCATTAAACTCTTCTGTTATTGTTTTATTGAGAGGCTCCACTGGCCAAAGTTACATATTGTACATTTAAGCAACGTCTATGAGAACATGGTCTTACACAGACTACACTTACACAGTATTAAAATATTCCTTCTATCCATTTTCTACACCAACATACTATTGCATAGTCATGGGAGCCTGTCCCAGAATGCACTGCGGCAATAGATGAGGTTTATTCTGGCCGGGTTGCGAGTCAATTACAGGACCTGCATGTGTTAAAATATTAAAACCCCTAAATCAATTTTATATTCAGGGAATCTTACTCATGAACGCTGTTGCAGTGAATATTACCATGTAACACTCTATAAAGTACTTGTAAACATTGGCATGTACTGCACACGACTGCTCTACTCGTCTTATCAAAGTAAACAACAGCTGTTGTGTCCGGTAACAAAAGAAATATGGCAATTTCTCCTCTGAATAATCTCCCCCTTGCACATGAGCCCCAACGTAATGAGCTTCGGCAGATTAAAAATTGTAATCCGTGTGCTAATGGCCGTGGCATTTTTTTGTCTTCATTATGGAGATTTAATGCAAACAGAGGAGCTTTCAAATTACGTTTTATGACGAGTGAAGCGCTATCAAAGCTTGCATTAGCAGGCTCGTTAGGTGACTCTTAAGACTCTGTGGGCTTCCATTTGCATCTTAAATCGAAGAACTAACAGCAGAAAACCCACAGAGCCTATGCAGATCGGTCTAATTACAGTAGCGTGCGTCTTCCTGAACCTCCGTATAATGGTGTCTGCGTCTGACAGGAATAGCTGCATCACATATGATAATGTGCAGCAGTTGGAATAAACTGAAAAACAAGGTCGAGCCCCGTGTTCTACCTGTGATAGCGGAATGCAGCGCGATTTCCAAATGTGCTGTGAATACTGAACAAGCTGCTATACAATGAGCAATTGATTGGATTCATATTCCGCTGCTGCCCTGTAACACTCTCTCACAATTACCTTTCAGGAGCTATGAAGGGATGTGGATATGGGTGAGATGAAGGCTTACGAGCCAATGCAGAAAAGCTGAGTGGTGTCAGCCACAAGTTGTTGTGTTAAAAGGTTAAAGTTTATGTATCATCACATGTGACAGACAGACACACAAAGAGTTGTGACCTGGTCTATTGAGATATTCCTCCAACTTAAAGGACCATCATGAGCATTTTTCCCTTCTTTTGGATACAAACTATTAGAGCGTTATGTTTACGTAAAAGATTATGGGTGCTGGTTAAAATAAGTACTTCACCAATATTAGAGTATTATGTAAAGATGGACAATGCATCTCCACTTCCTCAGTAATGAAGCTGAAATATCCCCGGATAGAGCTGCTGGCATTTAGCGATTTTTTTACGTCATTTGGAGCCAGAGTCTGCGAAGAAGTGATCTTGGTGTGCAGCCTTGGAATCAAGGTCCCGCACTATACATGGGCTCGACCAATCGCAAGCCAGTATCAACCGCCAATCATGACATTTCACCCGTTTTTATAGCATCAAATAGATAACTTATAGTGACACTAAGTGGAGTGCATACCTCCATCAAGACCCAGATGTCCCGTTAAATTCAGTCAAGACGCTTTAAATTGTACACAAATATCAATATAATATTTTAAATCAATATTCATGATCTCGCAATGTTAAAGAAAGTGATACAAATTTCCTGGATCCACAACATATTTAATCGCTTCTTCTCTGACCCGTATCGTATCCTGCCACTAAACTCCGTGGTAATCCGTTGGGTGGTTTTGTTTAATCCTGTTTACAGACAGAAAACCAAAAAGCACCAATGAAAACAACCTCTTTGGCCGAGGTAAATAAAATCAAACTTAACAGGAACATGAGCTCTTGAACAAACTTTAGCTTGATAAGAAATATCTTCTTTTGTCCATATCCCATCTACTAACATGGAGGAGGCAAGGTCCATGACCTATACTGCAGCAAGTAGGAAAAACATCTCGTCTGATCTCTCACCCTTAAATTTAAAAGCGTCAATCCTCATCGTTAAAAAAACAATTAGACCTACTGCGCTTTGTGCTTTGACATGATCCGCCATTTTCTCTACGGTTTCCTTGACCTTGTGCAGACGAGTTCTTTTTAATTTTAAAAGATTCTTTTAGACGTCATTATGTGCTATGAATGAATTCAATAAGCTGTTGTTCGTTAACCTTGAATGTGAGAGCGTGAATAAAAGCACTAAATGTGCTTTGGGACATTGTTACTGCAGAATTCATCATCCCATCAACTGCATTTGTATTGTGACAAAAGATTATTTAGTGTATGTAGTAAAAACTACAAAAATGTAGTGACACAAAGAAAACGCCTCACGGAAAATACAAAGATCAAGTAATTAATAACCCTGGGTGCAGTAAAATGCAGCAGCATCTCTTGGTCAACAAAAATAAGTGGTACTTAGATGCAGGTTACACATTAAATTGCACAATAGATGACTTTAAGTTCCTGGTTTGACATCTACTAATAGCAGCACAAAATGTTTTCAGGGTATAAGTGCATTAATTCATTAAAACGTTTATTTCTGTGTCCACTTCTACTCGATTATAGCGCAGCCGGGGATACTGCAGCTCAGTGACCTTCTACCTCCCGTCTACCTCCCAGCAGCGCAGAGGAGAGAGGAAACAGGAGAAAAGGTATTCGCTCTTAAACTGGCCTTGACAGGGCTGACTTTTCAAAAGGAAGAAAAAGCACTCGCCTGATGAAATGCTGCAAGAGAGAAAAGAACAAAGCATTTGGTGCTTTCATTTATTTAAATCCCTGTTTTGTTTTTTTAAAAAGCGAAAAGTCAGCAAGTGAAGAAATGGGCAGGATTTTTTTTTAGAAGGGACCAGAAAGAGGAAAGCAGATGCTAACACCTCGGGATGACAGGATGCAGCCAACAACACATTATTCTCATTATCTGCAGGTAGCACGAGCATTAAAAGTGCTATCGAAGAGACTCTACTGGAAGTTCAGTCGACCCGCGGACGGCTTTAATGGTGTGAAATGTGCCACGGTGCAGTAACACTTCCAGTGATGTACAGACCTGTCGGGAAAATCGCCAAAATCAGGTCAGTTTTGCACTCGAGGCAAATGGACAACTCTGGCCCAGACTGATTTAATCAGGGTCTGATTTACAACCTCTAACCACTTAATGTCTCACTGCCACATTCACATCATACACTCGTTTGTTTTCCTATCAAAGAACTACAGCAGATCTGTGGAGACGAGGAAACTTTTGGATTGGAAAGTTTTTCTCAGCTCGCTCTCAGAAACATAATGACCATGAGTGTAAGAGGAAGAGAGCAAAGAGAAATCACCTGTTATTGTACCAAACACTTCCCTGCAACGAGTCCTGTGATATTATGGTGTAAAGACAAGGTTCTCGACTACTTATAACCAGCAGTTTCTTGAGCTTTTTTTATGCTTTTATTTCCTAAAATCACAAAATAACCAATTCAATTTCAATTAAATTACATTTTATATGTAAAGCACCGAATAATAGTAGAACATAGAAGGTTGAGACCTTAGAAATTATAGAGAAACACAACAGTTTCCACAATGAGCAGCACAAATGGAGAAGTTGAGGTAACAAATGCATGGACTAGTTTCTTAGAATCCTTCTGTTCCTAACTTTCATAATAAGAGTCATTCCTGAAGTTGAACCAAGTTATTAGATTCATCAGGCTTCATAAATATGTACAGCTGGGTGTCGTCTGCGTAACAATGGAAGTGTACGTGATGCTTTCTGATGATGTTGCCTAAAGGAAGCATATATAAGTTGAAGAGTATCGGTCCAAGGACAGGACCTTGTGGAACTCCATGACTAACTTGTGTGTCCATGAAGGAGTCATTGTTTACATTAACAAATCTGATAAGTACGACTTAAACCAGCCTAGTGCTGTTCCTTTAATCCCTACATGTTGTTCCAGTGTCTGTGACAGAATCTTATGGTCTCTATACTGGTCCTGATCCAGCAGGACAAGCATAGAGACAAGTCCATTATCTGAGGCCATGAAAAGGTCATTAGTAAATTTTTAACAGAGCTGTTTCTGTGCTGTGGTCTGAGTCTGACTGAAAGACATGTGGTCTAAGATTGAGAAAACATTTCTGCAGCTGTCATCTCCACGGCCTTCTGTAATAATCCACTAATGGTCAAGTTTCACGGTAACATACTTAATGCATCAGATCACACTCTGGCTCCGAGTCACAGACGGGCTCAGATCCAGCCAACAGTCACACACACTCTCACTCTCACACACACTCACACACACCTGGACTTGCACCAGTAAACAACGACCTGGAGCGGCGCCAGCAGCTCCATTGTTTGAGATTTGATCAGCTGTGCCGCTGCTGTGACCCAAACCCATTCTGCACCAGGGGATGGAGGAAGGTTTGTCCTCCGCTCTCAAATTAAACCAGAGAGGTGCATCAGATTAGACATTCTGAGCAGCCATTAGCAGCCGTGTGCAGGGGAATCACGCAACACGCAGCAAATAGGATGGACGGTGAGAAGGAAAAAACCAGAGAGCGCCCTGGAAGGGAATTTATAATCATTAGGGATTCTTAGAGATGGCCTCAATTCATGTGTTGGTCAAATATGAAAGAAAAAAATCCTATTTACATTTCATATAATACTCTGCTTCTACCAACTACCATGAAAACAGTCACGGATCACGTGATCTTGCCTCCAGCCTTAATATATCTATGGCTACTTCAGCGGTAATAGACTCATGGGAAATAAACTCAGTGGCTCTGTTTTCTCCACCCATGACACTGTTGGAATAACTAACATTTTGACCCAAGGTTATTATTACTTGTTGTTCTGGGGCACATGAGGCGCATGTTTGAGGATTGTCTTCCGCTAAATTCGGTAAATATTAGATTAGGTCCTTCGGGGAAATTTGCTGGAGTCAGAGAAATTAGCGTTTCTTTATTATTGGTGATTAAAACCAGCAAACGCTGTTCACCTCGTACATGTTGACTGTTTCTACGTACTTCAAAGTAAAGCTAGCAGCTGAAAACATGAATTCAGACATGGGTGGAAAAGTTCATATTCACATTCAAATATATTCTAACAAATTGTCATATTCCTTCAAATTAAATTTTTGGAAAACGTTACAGCTCTAGAAACTAAATACTAGTATGTCCTGTTGTCATTGTAAGCATTTTATTATATTATTATTATATTACATACGAACATTCAGCTACGAGCACCACTGTACTTTGTATACAGCACATTTGCCTCTATTGACTCAAAGGCTTGTGAGAGTATGATTTAAGTCACATTTTTAAAGTCTTGAGTCCAGTGTTAAACATCAAATGTGTGAACAACAAATCATCACAGTCATCACATCCAAATCATGTTTAAAATCACAGTGTCCTGCCTCAAGCCATTTACAAGTTTTAGGCTGGAAGTGATCAGTAGTTTATTGAAATACTGTGTTAATGTCAAATTGTGGTTGTGATGTGAAACAACAGATTTCATGTTAAGGTTAATTACTATTTATCAGTGAGTTCACTAAACTCAAAGTATTGTAATGATGACTTCTGATGTGAACTCATACTCATCTCCTTTGATTTCACACACTTGCCCTTTCCTGTTAACATTTTATTGCCGTTTTTATGAATAATTTATCCCCCTTTGTTTCCTTAAATGATGGATACGGGTGCCGGAGAATGTTCCCCTGCACCTTTTAGTCAGATAATCATTTTCTCTGCTCTCCTGTGAGGATTCTTCAGTGGCTTTTCATCTCTTATTTCCCTGGTAACTTATAGATCAATGCATTCTCAGTTTTTTCAGACCCACCTTTTTTGTGTGCGTGTGTTTTTTGTGCTGAGATCGAAACGCTTCCAAAGGTTGATGATGCAGAAACACAACTGATCCATGAATAAAACAGTCGGGTCCGATCCATACTGAGCAAGAAAATGAACATTGGGCCACATGTATACACACACACACACACACACACACACACACACACACACACACACACACACACACACACACACACACACACACACAGAGCGTATAGGCACACAAGCACAAATGCTTGAATAATATATAAAAGGTCAATGATAATAAGATGTTCTGTCGATGTACGTTTATTGGAGTAATTACACTTGTCCCATCGTTTCACCAAGAATATTCCCCGTCCTCCTCCCTCATCGACCCTCTGTCTGTCCTGGAGGCTTTATCTCTCTGCTCCTCCTCTCTGCTCCTCCTCTCTGCTCCTCTCTCCTCCTCTCTGCTCCTATCTCCTCCTCTCTGCTCCTCTCTGCTCCTCTCTGCTCCTCTTCTCTGCTCCTCTCTGCTCATCTCTCCTCCTCTCTGCTCCCCTCTGCTCCTCTCTCCCCCTCTCTCCCCCTCTCTCCTCCTCTCTCCTCTTCTCTGCTCCTCTCTCCTCCTCTCTGCTCCCCTCTGCTCCTCTCTCCCCCTCTCTCCTCCTCTCTCCTCCTCTCTCCTCTTCTCTGCTCCTCTCTGCTCATCTCTCCTCCTCTCTGCTCCCCTCTGCTCCTCTCTCCCCCTCTCTCCTCCTCTCTGCTCCTCTCTCCTCTTCTCTGCTCCTCTCTGCTCCTCTCTCCTCCTCTCTCCTCTTCTCTCCTCCTCTCTCCTCCTCTCTGCTCCCTCTGCTCCTCTCTCCTCCTCTCTCCTCCTCTCTCTCTCCTCTCTCCTCCTCTCTGCCCCTCTGCTCATCTCTCCTCCTCTCTCTCCTCTTCTCTGCTCCTCTCTCCTCTTCTCTGCTCCCCTCTGCTCCTCTCTCCTCCTCTCTCCTCTTCTCTCCTCTTCTCTCCTCTTCTCTCCTCCTCTCTCCTCCTCTCTGCTCCTCTCTGCTCCTCTCTCCTCCTCTCTCCTCCTCTCTCCTATGTGGACCTCGTCACAGCAGAAAGTGGTTTGACAAAGACACTTCGCCTCCTGTCATGATTATACTCTCACTTTATTAGGAACACGTGCGCCTCTGTCGAACCACATGACAGTGGTTCAGTTCATAAAGTCAAACTGGTTTGGTCAATATCAGCTTTAACTGATATTGACCAAACCACAAAATACCTCATTTTCTTTTCTTTTGTTTTAGTTTGACTTCAGCTGAAGGTGTTGTGATTCCATCGGGCTCCTACTGGTATTTTAACTTTGAATAAACACCCAGTTCTTTATAGTGAACCTCAAAAAAACAAATGATAACACAGCATTGATGAAACAATCATTCGTGCTCCAGGTTTTAGATTATCAGATAATGTTGTCTAAGTTTAATATTAATATTAATATTTACCTGTATTTAGCTCAAACATACAGAACTAATGTGAGCTGTGAGCAGAAATCAACAGGAACTCTGGTTCCTTCTGTTATTTCCCCTCCAGCCTCCATTTCCACTGGCTCCAGTTACCTCACCTCTAAAATTCACTTTCCCTTAAGACACCTTTATTGTCCAGCAATAAAGTAGATATGTATTCATGTATTTAGCATCAGAGTGAATTCAGTCATGATGAAATGAGTGAAACAAGCTCCAAACAGCATCACAAGACAAATCTGTGTCTTTATCAAAGCCCTAAAATCGTGTCCGATGTTCCCTCAGCACCAAACCTGCTCTGAAGTACGAGACATGGAGAGCACGTCTCAATCCGCCCCAAAAACAAAAACCTCAGAAGGAGGTGGAGGAGGACGTGGAGGAGGTGGAGGAGGTGGAGGAGGTCTCTTCAACCTGGAGCAGAGAAAGAACAATCTGAAAGAGGCTTCAAACCTCTTAAGACTCCACATGACAGGAGGTCTATTTTCTCTCAATCTTCCCCACTCCACAGGAAGGTGTGTGTGTGTGTGTGTGTGTGTGTGTGTGTGTGTGTGTGTGTGTGTGTGTGTGTGTGTGTGTGTGTGTGTGTGTGTGTGTGTGTGTGTGTGTGTGTGTGTGTGTGTGTGTGTGTGTGTGTGTGTGTGTGTGTGTGTGTGTGTGTGTGTGTGTGTGTGTGTGTGTGTGTGTGGGATTGTGTGTGTGTGGGATTGTGTGAGTTGCAGGTTGAAGTCTGGGTCAGAGGCAGGAGGTGGAGTCACTTCACGTTGTCAGATCCATTGATTAAAAGAGAGAACGTGAGTGTTTAAAGTTTTTTCAATAGCTGAAAGTAGCAGGTAACTAATCTGATCATTGTTGTGATGTGTGAATGAAATGAGGTGGAAGCACCAAGAGCTAATTAACTGAGTTAAACACTTGACTTTATCTTTATTCTACCGTGTCAGATGGTGTTTGTTTGTTTGTCAGACAGATTATTCAAAATCTACACAACAGGTTTCTACAAAACCTGGTGGAAGGACGAGTAACACACCAAGAAAGATCCCACTGAAGTTTGACATGGATCCAAACAAAGGGACGTGTTCAGGATTTTACTTTCACTTTCTTTCGCCGTTTTCCCAGAGAATAATTATTGGATCTAGATCGAGTTGTATGAGCTGTTCTAGTTTAAAAAGTCCTGGATGCTCCCCTCTCCTCTGCAGCCATAAAGAAAGATGAGTACATATAGATGGATTAATGCATTGTACGGATCCATGGAGGAAAACTCTAAACTCTTTCTTTCAAACCAGCGTAATAACGTAAACTTACATTGGACCGATTAAAAATGAGGCTGCCTCTGCTTCAGAGATGTGACATGTTTGAGGAACAGGTGACAGCGATCACACGTGAGGACACAAAATCATTACACAACCCTGACATGAACAAAATGCAGCGTGTGTGCGCTTGTGTGTGTGTGTTGTTGTTGTCACAGTGAACCAAATATAGAAGTCCCCTGGTCTCTGGAGAGGCCATCAGGAGTCTCCTCTCTACTCCGGCTCTGCCCACTTCAGTTGATGAACCAGACTCAGACGCTTTGTTCTTTCACCTCCTGACAAGAAACATGTTGTGAATCTGTAAACAAGTGTTTTTGCTGCTGTTCGACGCGACGGACGCAGGGGAAAAAAGGACAGAAATTCACAGAAAGCATCAGAAACTTACAGAGGATTGTTGTACAGATCACGTCAGAGAAAAAACAACTAAAAGGAAATATAAATGTGACAGTTAACTTCTTTTTCTTTAAACTAATCTAATTTATAACTTGTTTTACAATGTGAAGAGTCACAGAAAACTTACATCTCATTAAATCTGCACTTTAAGGTTGAATATAAAAAAGTTGTCATCTTCATTTTGCTTTAATGTTCATTTATTCGTCCCTGAGTTGTTGTTTTTTTTACATGTAAGTGACTTTAAGCAGCTGGAAACCGTCCTCAGTCACTGTTTGATTCCCGGATGACTCATGTTTACCTGTGAGCGTCCTCCGAGGAAAAGAAAAGACGGCGTCAGTTGTTTCAGCCGCCGTTCAAAGCTCCGCCTCCTTTGAACCCAGCTTCCAAAGCGCTGCAGCAGCTGGAGGAGCGGTGACTCCTCTTCATCAGGAGCAAACGGTGTGATGATGATGATACAGAGCTGCAGATGGAGGAGGTCGGTGTAGACGATGGGTCGACTAAACACTGGACATGAGGAGAAAACCCTTTTTTCATGTTTTTAAAGAGGCTCTCGTTTACCTGACGGGGACCTCTAGTGGTCATGTGACGCAACTTGACCTCTCGGGCCTAGCTTCACATCATGTATCGTACCTGCGGACACTTTTAAACACGACCACGACTGTAACCAAGTTGTTTTAGTGTTTAAACCATGGACTGTTTATAAAGACGAACGATATGACAACCCCCCCCAAAAGTGAGGCCAACTCATCTTGATTGCCCCCTGGTGGCTGGCTGCAGTATAGGTCATAAATCCCACCTCCTCCACGTTAGCAAATGGGACATGGACGAAATGAAAAAGTAGTAGTAGAAGTATTAGTTCTTATTACATGTGGAAACTGCTTTGAATATGATTAATTTACACATCCACATGTATAAACACATCAGGGCCCAGGTTTAGAAATATATGAAGTCCTCTTTTATATGTATGTTTGATGAAATGATGTAAAACCACCAACATGTTATGACAAAATTCCAGCAGCTCTGCCCTCAGGTCGGGCGTCTCCTTTCAGAGCAGCATGGGATCATAACACAATGCAAGAGATGAATATGACATTCTCTGCATATCTCTGCCACTGAAGACGTTTCTGTCTCAGATGTGAACTGATGGCGGTGAATAGCCAGAGGTTCCCAGCAGTGCATTGTGGGGTGTTTGGGTATGAAGGGCCTTTGTGCCGGGAGCCCGGGGGCAGCGGTGCGAGGCTCTTTTAGGGTTTGATTTATAATTGAAAGCTGTGTTTACATCCGCTCTCCAGCCTCCGTGGCACAGAGTGCAGTTCATAGCCCGACGGAGGAGGAACCCAGAAAACTGAAGCCATTAATTTTTTTTTTTTTCACTTTGAGGAAGGGGCGAAGGGTTGGGTGGTCATGGAGCCCGGTGTTTACATTTGGTTGTACATCATTGTGTACACTGGCGCTGCTCTGAAAGGACAGCGAAGGAAATGTTAAATCACCTCTGACAGCTGAGAAATTGACCACCTCTCGGCTCCAACACGTTGCATTGTGGGAGATGGTGGTGGAGGCTAATGAGCGATCATTAAAGCCGGTCTGCTCGGTGTAATCACAGTGACACACCGGCCATTCAGCGACTCGGCTGGTGTCAGAAATTCATTATGTCAAAGTGCAGTGCAGCCGATTTGTCTCAAATACAGGAGAATGTGTAAATATCAAGATGAAAATAGCATCCTGGGTTAACAGATGTAATATACAAGTGCAGTTTCTCATTATAGACTGGTTCGGGGCAGAATAAAGGAAATGACTTGTTGCTATATGGAAATCAGTTCTTTGTTCAAAAAATCTGATATTTGTACGTATGTTAGTTCAGAAACCTTTTGTTTATATTCATAAAAACAATAACAATAGAACTCAGTAGAGCTCATACCTCCCCCGAGACCACACTATATCTATTATATCTAATCACAGTGCCCCAAACTTCACACACTCATAGATATCAACTCACTAAATATCCCTGATTTTCTTTTTTCACCTGCTCCTCAGAAGTTCCCATTTACCGAGTTGTCACCTTGTTGTTCTGATTTCTGTGTTTTCCTTCCACCAAGTTTTGTAGGAATCTGTTTGGTTTTGTTTTTTCTGTAATCTCGTTTAAAAAGATTCAAAATAAGGTACAAATTACCACTGAAACCAGTGATTACATCCTGGGCAGTCAGAGGTAATCAGTGGTTTCATAATATAATGCTTCTGCAATCCTCCTCAGTACAAGTACTGTTACTAGTTAGAGAGCAGAGCCTCCTGTCAGTGCTTCATGTTGAACTGTAGATCCCTGTAACTTTGTGTATCATGTGTCCGACAGTATTCGGCGCTCAGCTAATTCATAATGAACGACCCCGGTGGCATCAGAGTTTCCAGGAAATCAGTGTTTCTTTCCCTCAGTCATATTCAACAGAAGCTGCTCCCCCAGATGTGCCGACAGTGATCGGTGTCTGAGGTTATAAAGTATTCATGCAGCTCGTCAACATGCTGCCAGCACAATTACCTGTTTTGCAGCTGGACGGATTTACACCACTCTCATCCAGTTTCTGTGTATTACCTAACCTCCATGTCTAATTTAAAGGTGCACCCCCCCCCCTTCCCCCTGACTCTCTGTCTCCCTTTCACTGCAGCACACGCTCTCCAAGTTAGAATCATCTCACCCACTGCAGCATCCACCACGCTGTGACCCGGGGTCGGGACGCACCCCAAGGCCCCTGCAAATATTGCATCTAATTAAATCGTGTTATTGCGCAAATATTATTTATTTAAATTCTGCACTAAATTGTCTCTAAACCGTGTAATGGCTTTCCTGCTGCTCTGAAAAGCCTCGGCGGTGCCATTAGAGGCTCAGTTCAGAAAACTCCACCTGAGTTCCCCGAAGACAACAGCGACTCCCCCTCGTTTGAGATGCTCGCTGGAACACAGGGTCTCAGACATTACGGCCACTTAGAGGAAGATTGCTGATGTTAGTAAAAACAAAGGAGGGAGGGAGCGACTGGGAGCAATTTCCCCCAATCGTGCTTTATTTATTTAATTGTAAACGTGAGTCTGAAAGTAAACAACACAACGTGCACAAGGGGAGGGGGGGGAATCTGCTGCCTCGTGATGAATAAACCAGGAAATATGAGACTGATCACATGACAAATATCAAAAGCAAAAGATGTTGATGTTCACTGAGCCGCATGTAAACTCTTAAACTGGGTGGAATTGTCCTTTAAAGGTTTTCCCATCAAACCCAGTTCAATGTGCAGGTTTCTGTTCCTTTAAAAAAGCAGAGGACGCCATCAAGTGGTTACTCTGGGCTCTACATCCGGTATTTATGTCCACAAGGAGGTTATGTTTTCACCCCCTGTCCGCTTGTTTGTTTTGTTATTAGGGCCCGAGCACCGACGGTGGGAGGCCCTCTTGAAATTGTAAGGATTATTCTTATCTTTTCGTCAAAAGCCATAATAGTGGCGTGGCGTCAAAGTTCATCAACTTGCTGTGACACACGAAATTGCTGTAACTTCAGTGTTCGAGGTTCAACCTCCCTCAAACTACATTTGTGTATCAACACTCCCCCCCTGAAAATATTCATATGGTTTTAAGGAATTATTAAGTTATTTTGCCAATGGGCGTGGCAAAATAACTGACTAGCGCCCCCTAAAGGGCAGCCCCGACACCACGATTGGCCGACATGTACAAAAATCGATGGGGACATGTGTCTTTTCATAACAAACAAATAAGTCTCTTGGATAGATATGCTAGACCAAACAGGAAGCCCACCATTTTGGCTTTAGTGGTATATTTTTTTATATCTATGTTTTTTTCATTTTTTTTTCTAGGAACAGTACAACAATAGTGCGGCTTTTTTGTGGAACTGGTATATATATTCATATATACCAGTTCCACAAAAAAGGCGTTATGGCGGAGCGTTATGGAAAACGCAACAGGAAGTCGTCAATTTTTGACGTTTTGACGACACGTTCGACGATCGAAATAGACGTCATCTAAAAACATGACGATTTTTAGTTTTGCCCTGAACAGATCAGTCTGTGCGTAGTGATACTGACAGCGCTGACGTGATGGCGTGGAATGTAGTGCGTGATTAGTGGCCGTGTTCTGAGCCGTCTCCCGGTCCCCCTCCGCGGCATAATCAGTACAACAACAGTACAACACTACCACCTGGTGGACAAATGCGGAAACTGTAGAAACAGTCTGTCTCTAACAATTACTATAATAACAATGATTTATAACAATAATATCTAAATTCTTACAACATATTTAATTTAGATTGAAGTTAATGTTGGCTCTTCTTCTTATTATTATTCTAACCCAAATGATTTGGCTTTTTGAGCCTTCAACATGCTCAGAAGTGGTGAAAATTGTATCTATATTGACTCATCGTCACAGCGCCACCTGCTGGCGACAGAAAGTGACATGTTTTATACTTTGATGCACTGCTCCTGGTTGCTTAACAATATACAGCTCAAATGAGCTGAGACAAGTCATTGGACCATGGTCAGAATTGTGACATTTCCTCAAACCGTGTAAACATTGCGTTGCGGCGAAGGATCATCCTTCGCCAAAGGACACGATGTTGTCATAACTCCAGTGTGCATTGTCCTATCACCACCAAACTTCTGTCACATGATCAGAGTCCAAGCCTGAACAGCTCTATGTGTCAATATTTCCTCAGTGTCATAGTGTCCCACCTACTGATTCACCATGAAACAGGAAGTACTTTGTAAATCCACTCTGCATTATCCAACCGGCCCCGAACTACTGACCTATGATCACAATCCTGACCTGAACAGCTCCATATATTAATATCAGTGCAGGGTCATAGCGCCACCTATTGATCAGTGTGAAAATTGATTTGTTGTAACATTGTCCAATTGACACAAAATTGCTCACGCTACATCAGAGCCCCAAAACGCATGCAACGCAGAGACATGCGCTTGGTCATTGATCGCTCTCTCCACTAACCGCAACAGGCTTCAAAATGCATGAGCTCGGGCACGTTAGTGCTACAACGTAGCCCTAGTTTATTATTGTTATTTTCTGCTGTAAATATCCCGGAAGTTAGCACAGTTAACATTAAGATCAACACCGTATAAAAATCATATTAATATATTTCAGATAATATGATATTTGATTGATTCGATTTAAATAATAAGTCAACCTCAAGCTCAAAAGACTAATTCACTGTGTGGCTGTTCTATTCATAAACACTGTGACACAGATATCACACGTTTCATTATTATTAACTTATTTGTAATTTAATTATCCAGGAAAAAAAGTAGATTTTCAAGTAATCCATTCAGCACGTTTTCATCTTCCAGTTCTTTTAAGTTTATAAAACTATTTCCTGACAAACACCTTGTCTTCAGATTCCCTCAGCTTCTACCTCAGCACGTTCCTTCTGGTAGAAGACCTCCACTATAGATGGAAGCTCAGTCCTGACGCAGCAGGAGTCAGATCTCGCTCTGACGTGTTCCAGGATTCCTCTGAGACCTCCAGCTCGTCTCTTCCTGTCGATGAAGAGGACGGAGCAGCCGGAGCGACACAGCAGCTCCTCTCTCTCCAGCGCCTGCAGGTCTGCCAGGTACAGCAGAGGATCGTGGTCCATCAGCACCAGGTTGAACCCTTCACTCACATCAGGCTCCAGATGTGAGCGTAACGCTGGGACGGCCTCGGCTGAGCTCGACGTCAACACCTGGAACTGAGGACGTCAGAAAATCAGTTAGATTTGAATTTCCTGTTTGATAACCAGTCTTTACTTGAAGCTGTAATGTACCTGATGGTGTTTGAATCCAGACACAAGTATGACTTCCTCCCCCAGCTCTGCTGTGAGGGGGTCCACCTCCACTGTGATCAGTCTGCCAACAGGGGGCAGCAGACGCAGCAGGCGGACTGAGCTGTAGCCACAGTGAGTCCCCAGCTCCAACACCCGAGAGGGACGGACCCGCTTGACCACAGCATCCAACGCCTCACCTGGGTCAGAGCAAACAAGGCTTTAGAAAACCAGCCTCATCAACATCACACACACACACACATTACAATACAAGGAAACTGTACAGGGAGTAAACTAAATACATCTATACATAAATGAAGCCTAAAAACAATACAAGCAGAAGTACATTTCACAACAATGTGATTCATCTGGTACTTTGGTCCACAAGTTTTCATTTGGAAGAGACTGAAGAAATCTCGTATAGGAAGGAAAACAAGCCTGTTTGTTTTATTTCTAGTGTAGTTGTTGTTTTGGATCACAAGTAGACGTCATCGTGCAGAGATGGACACGTTATAATCATCATATTACAATAATGTTTAAAAAATGACAGGTTCAAACTTGCTACTTATTTAATTGAAAGGATTAAGGTTTAATAAAACAAGAGAATAAATGACAAAGACTCCTGGTTAAAACATGGAAGCAGCATTTTCATTTTCTAATGATTTTCTACTAAACTGTGGGCAGAACTTAAAATTTACATTTATTCCATAAGTGTCAAAGTTATTAATGTCATATATACAATGGGTGGAAGTTAGTGATGAATATTAGGATTTCTAAACCCATTTGACCTTTAAATTATGTCTGTAAATAAACTACAGGTTCATCATTGCATTAAAAAAAATAATTTTACTGCTTTAAATACATATATTGTTTATTTAAAATTAAACCAGATGAAGAAACTGCTGCTGTGGCTAAAACAGACAGGGGAAAGAGCGCCACTCTCTGGACACTTCACGAACAGCAAACCTCTGATAGCAGCAGCATAAGCTTTGTTTACTGCTTCAGTTCCTCATGTTCCTGCACCGCAGATGCTCACGAGATTCAAAGATTCACATCTGTGTCACAGAACATTGCTTGCTTTACAAGTTTCTTTGCGGCTTTTTGAAGTTCATAAATCTCTGAACATTTCTGTGAAGCGAGGTTTGGATGTTTTTTAACAACTTTCCCAGATGCTGATGGTTTGAACATGTCGGCCACTGATTCATCACTTAACAGAACAAAACTGTGTCAGACTCGGACGCTTCCACTGGATCTGCACCTGAATTCAAGCCTTTAGGTCATAGGACGTCAACAACTTTACGCTCCTGAGGAAAAGAACATCCACACAGGTCACAGATTTCAGATTCTACTGGTCTGAAAAGTTAAATATCACAACGACAGTTCCTCACAACTTTAGATGCATTTACTTACCTATTTCTGGACCAATGGATAAGGAGGGGTGCGTCTCAGCGTAGAGGTCAAAGGTCTCCAGGACACTGTCCACTTTGCCGTGGGTGCAGTTGGAGAAGACGAAGGAGTGTGTGCTCCGGACACACACTCCCCCCCGCCGCAGCAGCCTCAGCACCCAGCCCAGAGCTCGGAGACACAGCGAGGACAGTTGGACGTGGTAACGACGGGACGCCATGACGATGGCAGGAAGCAGCGGCACGGAAACGGCAACCAGCCACATTTTAATGGCTGCTGGGGAAACGGGGAGAAATCTCAAAAACCTGTGAACACAAGATGGAGAGAATGAGGTAAAACTGTTTGATTTCAGAGAAGTGACACATTGGTTATTGATTTATCTCAACAAGAAAAGTCTTGATCATCAATTTGAGCTTATTGAAGATGGTTCCTGTTGGATCCAGATTATCATTATCAATGATTTAATACAAAATCACTTGTCATATATAATAATGTAGTAATATAATATATGTGAGATTATTCTATATATACATAATTTAGCAATTATCTTTGGCTGAAATTTTAATGCTTAACTGTCTTAGAATGTTCAAACTTTTATTAGTTGTTTGTAAAATACGAGGAAAACATTGCTCTTTATCGCCTCCTGCTGGTAAAATGAGGTTCTTTCAAAGCACAGGACTGAGTCTGCAGTTGTTGTTTTTTTAAATCAATCTGCAGATTTCCAGTCATCCTTTCAGATATTAGCCACTCTGTTGTTTTTACATTTTAATAATTGTATTGTTCCCTGAATGGATGTGAAGCTCTTTGGAAAATCAACTTAAAACATAGAAAATTCATCAAACCAGTATTTTGTTTTAGGGTAAACAACAAAATAAGCTTTTTCCTAAACTTGAATGTAAAATATTATTTTGTGAGCTGAATATAATGTTGATTTATTTATTTCTGTCATGGAAACAATTTTGCGGAACAACCATATTCATACTTTTAATATCAAACCGAACATGACACAATGGAACAAACAGAAACAGACCATTTCTGCAGAGATTTATCTCATAACAATTATTTATCAAAACAAACGTTCAGGTTTAAACATGAATTATGACTTTTAGAAACATTATGTTGAAATCAAACCTTTACAATGACTTCATGTCCGACTTTGTCTCGATGTTTATACAGTGGTCATATGAATAAAGACCTTTGTGTTTCAGTCCAAATTAATAACAATACACACTCTTTGTTTGATAGAAACATGAACACGAACAAGGAAACTTTTAATTGTGAAAAGTGACAGAGGAGCTTCTCACCCTGTAGCTGCTCCAGGATCAGTCCTGTCAAACACAGGTGGGACTGTCACTGTGTCTCCTGTCAGTCAAACACACGAGCAAACACGTGGCAGCAGCTGGGAATCAAACCTGGATCGTTTAACCTCTGAATCAAATCCTGAGAGAAAAGAGTCCAACGAGAAGGAAAAGCACGTTAATCCGATTCCACTCTCCAGGAAATAGACGCCCTCAGAGGAGGCGTGGCAAAGTCCAGTTGGAAACACGCACACAGGCTCCTCCCCCTGCTTCTCGGTGATGCTGCGTGATTCCACAAGAGGGCAGCAAACATGTAGAAATACAACACGCATGTGGGAAACTGGTTCTGCAGGAAGAGTTAAAACTGGCATCATCTGCCCTTAAAGCCTGTAAGATATGAAATGTATCTGACTAATTAATAACGAATATGTATAAATACCTGCTTATATATTTATATCAGTCTCTCTCTATATACACTACCGTTCAAAAGTTTGGGGTCACTTAGAAATTTCCTTGTTTTTCAAAGAAAAGCACTGTTTTTTTCAATGAAGATAACATTAAATTAATCAGAAATACACTCTATACATTGTTCATGTGGTAAATGACTATTCTAGGTGGAAACGTCTGGTTTTTAATGAAATATCTACATAGGTGTATAGAGGCCCATTTCCAGCAACTATCACTCCAGTGTTCTAATGGTACATTGTGTTTGCTAATCGCCTTAGAAGACTAATGGATGATTAGAAAACCCTTGAAAACCCTTGTGCAATTATGTTAGCACAGCTGAAAACTGTTTTGCTGGTGAGAGAAGCTATAAAACTGGCCTTCCTTTGAGCTAGTTGAGTATCTGGAGCATCACATTTGTGGGTTCGATTATACTCTCAAAATGGCCAGAAAAAGAGAACTTTCATGTGAAACTCGCCAGTCTGTTCTTGTTCTTAGAAATGAAGGCTATTCCATGCGAGAAATTGCGAAGAAACTGAAAATTTCCTACAACGGTGTGTACTACTCCCTTCAGAGAACAGCACAAACGGGCTCTAACCAGAGTAGAGAGAGAAGTGGGAGGCCCCGGTGCACAACTCAGCAAGAAGACAAGTATATTAGAGTCTCTAGTTTGAGAAATAGACGCCTCACAGGTCCTCAACTGGCAGCTTCTTTAAATGGTACCAAAACGCCAGTGTCAACGTCTACAGTGAAGAGGGACTTCGGGATGCTGGCCTTCTAGGCAGAGTGGCAAAGAAAAGCCATATCTGAGACTGGCCAATAAAAAGAAAAGATTGATATGGGCAAAGAACACAGACATTGGACAGAGGAAGATTGGAAAAAGTGTTATGGACAGACGAATCAAAGTTTGAGGTGTTTGGATCACACAGAAGAACATTTGTGAGACGCAGAACAGGTGAAAAGATGCTGGAAGAGTGCCTGACGCCATCTGTCAAGCATGGTGGAGGTAATGTGATGGTCTGGGGCTGCTTTGGTGCTGGTAAAGTGGGAGATTTGTACAAGGTAAAAGGGATTTTAAATAAGGAAGGCTATCACTCCATCTTGCAACGCCATGCCATACCCTGTGGACAGCGCTTGATTGGAGCCAATTTCCTCCTACAACAGGACAATGACCCAAAGCACACCTCCAAATTATGCAAGAACTATTTAGGGAAGAAGCAGGCAGCTGGTATGCTGTCTGTAATGGAGTGGCCAGCGCAGTCACCAGATCTCAACCCCATTGAGCTGTTGTGGGAGCAGCTTGACTGTATGGTACGCAAGAAGTGCCCATCAAGCCAATCCAACTTGTGGGAGGGGCTTCAGGAAGCGTGGGGTGACATTTGTACAGATTACCTCAACAAATTAACAGCTAGAATGCCAAAGTTCTGCAATGCTGTAATTGCTGCAAATGGAGCATTCTTTGACGAAAGCAAAGTTTGAAGAACAAAATTAATATTTCTAACCTTGTCAATGTCTTGACTATATTGTCTAATCATTTTGCAACTCATTTGATAAATAAAAGTGTGAGTTTTCATGGAAAACACGAAATTGTCTCGGTGACCCCAAACTTTTGAACGGTAGTGTATAAAATAATATAATCCTTCATTAGGCCCAAAAAATAGATGTCAGTGAAGTAATGATACATAAACATGCAATACATACATACAAATGGGATATAAAAAATATTGAAAATATACATAGAACAGAACTAATCTATACAGTGTAAAGTTATATATATATATATATATATATATTCATGTGTTATTATAACTATACTGTCCCATCCTCCTGCCACTGCACTTTATTCTTCTACTTTATCGACCCATGATATTCTCTTTGAAGTCGGAGGTGCGTATACATGTCTTTGTATTTTTCATATTTTATATCATTGCCTATATTTTACAATATTTTGTACTTTTACTTGCTATTTTATTTACCTATTTATGTCTAACTCAACTCTTTTACTTTTAGACCAACAAGAATGACAGAAACTATAATTTACTCCAGAGTCGAACTGATCAAAGCGTGAGAAAATATGAATAAACAAATATTAAAAGATGCAAATGGTGTCAGTGAATGGAGGTGACTGACACACACGCACACACGCACACGCACACACGTTTGTACATCTTAGTGAGGACACTCATTGGCGTAATGCATTCCCTAGACCCTAACCATAGGGTAAGGGTTAAGTCTTAACCCCCAAACAGGGTTAGGGTTAAACAGTCCATTAAAGGGGGGGTCACAAAGTGAGGACTGGCCAAAAGACCCTCACTTTCCCAAAACGTCCTCACTCCGTAGGCTGTCGACTCAAACTGGTCCTCACAATGATAGCTGTACAAGAAACCATGATTGTCAGGTATAGTGAACACTGATATATGGGAATTTAACCATCGATCATATTGTTGCATCACACAACTCATCCAGTTCAGCTGCATGTTTCCTGAGGTAAGGTCCTGTCAGTTGTCTAAATAAACTAATAACTTTTAATTACCAGGTTTTTTGAAAAAAACGCAATGTGCTTGAACGAGAAGAAAATTCCAAAATATATTTAATGGTGTGTGTTCAAAGCTATAGAGCTAAAGTAAGATTTAGGTGAAAGGATCTATTGGCAGAAATTGAATATGAAATAATCCTACTGATGTTTTCACTATTGTGTTTCATCTAAATTAAAATACAGAGTACAAATCCAAAAACCCAATTACACAAAAACAAAGTCCAAACAAAAGATCATAACCTAAATGAAAAGTCCAAAAAGTGACTGCTATATAAAGCACTATATCGTGAGCATATCGGAAAAAAATAAAAAAGCTTTCACACACTATTCAGCGCATTTTGTCTGCATCGAAGAATGTACAACAACGTGGAAAATCCCAAAATAAATTTTAAATGTTTATTTTGCAGCTTTAATGTAAAAAACAAGCTGGATGATCATCTTTAAATGTGGAAATAAACTTCTGAAATCAGCAAGTTTCCAAAATCCACCCTGAAACACATTCATAGACCCAGGACAGATATGATACAGAGTTTGATGACATCAAATAACCCTGAGGGAGATGAGTGAATACAAAGAACTCCTGCCAGGGAGGATTTACAATGCAAAGCAGCCAGACCAATGGAAAGAGGAGTTATCATGTTGACTCCTCTGAATTATTTTATGATGTTGCTGTAAAGCTGCTGTTTTTGGTCGAGATCAGGAAACACACAACATGCTGGGGCTGAGTTGGTGCTCGGGCCTAGAAGGACTGGATCTGAGACCTGTGGGGCAAATTGTGTCTCCATGAACACATCCATGTTGTAAAGATGAACACTGGATACCTGAAGGCAGGCTTCAATATCCAGTGGGGTTACATTGTCAGAATGGTTGTTATAATGAAAATAATTTATAGATGAAAGCATTATAATAATAATAATACAATTATTGTTAATAATACTCATCATTTCTTTTTCTTCTCTTTTCATCCTTATTTCCATCTGATCTACATATTGGATGGAATTAGAGGTGATCACAACATTAAGAGATAAACATTTCAAACATCCCTGTCACGGAGGTATCATTGGATCCACGGTGTGAGCAAGTCAAACAGACATTCATTCACTCACCACCTGCACAGGGGTGGAGGCAGAGATACGATCAGAACTATCTGCATAGTGAGAAGAGGAGGGGCTGGTGTTACATGCTACATTAGAACTACTTAAGTTAGGTGTTAGTGGTGAACACTGGCACAGACAGTCCACAGAGCAGCATCAGGATGGAAAGGATCTTCATTGGTGTCTTGTGTCTCTCAGGTCAGTGAATTTCACTGTTTGTATGATGTCTAACAGGAAATCTGAATATAGAGATTAATTTGAGTCCTCATACATAACAAAAATAACTGGTCTCATCCTCAGGGTGCCTCACCTTCTCCACCTGCCTCCTCCGTCAGTACCACTTTGTGTCTGATGCAATGACTTGGACTGAAGCTCAGAGCTACTGCAGAGAGAATTACACAGACCTGGCCACTGTTGAAAACACTGAAGAAATGAAGAATCTTAAAGACACAGTTTCCGCTGCTGGTCACAGCTCTGAGGTTTGGATTGGCCTGTACAGTGATATTGACTGGAAGTGGTCAGATGGGTTCAATGAGAGTGGAGCTGAATATATGAGGTGGAATGATAGTGACCCAAACAATTTCAAAGCCAATCAGCTCTGTGTGGGCATGAAGAACAATGGAAAATGGCAGGACAAACAATGCCATAAGAATAGAAGATTTGTCTGCTACAAAGGTAATGTTGTGCTTTATATTGATCTTTACGATACAACATAATGTATAAAATGTGATTTTGAAAACCATTGTGTGACTCAACTATCCCTCTTTTGTTCTCAAACTTAACTGCAGGAACATTAGAGGATCCTAACTTTGTGCCAGTGAATACAACAAAGAATTGGACTGAGGCTCAGAGGCACTGCAGAGAACACTTCACAGATCTGGCCACTGTGAGGAACAACGATGACAACAAGAAGATACAGAGGTTGAAACCTAACAGATGGGCATGGATCGGTTTGTACAGAGATCCTCAGATTTACTGGTCCGACGAGAGTAACTACTCATTCAGCTCCTGGCATCAGGGTCACAACCCACTTCGCTCGATGAAAGTCGTATGTGGTGTTGCAGATTTGAAGAAGGGAGGAAACTGGAGGTTGTTTTCCTGTGAAAAAAAAATACCATTTGTCTGCTACAGCAGACAAATGGTGGGCAATGGATGGTGCTTCCTTGAGTGAAAGAGAGAGAACACATCCTGACATTAGAAAAACAGTTATTGTCTCAATAGTGATTCTTATAACATTAACGCATTAATGAATATTTGGATGATGTTTGTTCTGTCTATTGCTTCTTTACAGTGAGAGAAACTAGAAACGTCTTGTGATGTACTTGTATGTTATCACTTCATTAATCTGCTCTGTGATGGTTCTTCAAGACAAACGGACACTTTGGAACATTTTGACTCTGTCTGGTTTCAGACTCCTTCACTAATTCTCCTTGTGAATGAGATTTCAGCTCTTAGCTCTCAGCAGTTTTTTTTGTCAGATTTAAAAGCAAAATTACAAAAAAAACTTTAAAAATGCACTAGTTTTGGTTTTATGGAAACCCCTGTTTTATAGAAAATAGATTGGTAAGATTAAGTAGACAGACAAAAAATGTGTAAACTAATAAATGAATCAATAAATATATGTTTATGCAACATGAATAAATGACTTATTTGTTTTTCTATTTTCTTTTTGACATAAAATACCTTGAGCAGCACACATTAGTAACTTCATTAAATATATGTATTGAAATAGTGACCAGCAGAGGGTGGAAGAGCAGAGAGGTGGGTGGAAAAGAGGAGAGAGAGGGGCGGGGGAGACGGAGGGGAGAGACAGACCAGGAACAGTTGGGTACACATCATATTTAAGCTCTGTCCGACTAGTTGTTAAAATGAGAATGATAAGAGTGATATGCATGCAATGATGTTATTAATCATAATCACACTTGTTGTTGTTGAGTGTCAGATCTGGATTCTGCAGCTCTAGAGTCCGAGATACAAAACTGTGGGAGAGAAAAAACACAATAATTATGAACTATGTCCTGTTACTTCATTTCCATTTCTTCTCTTTTCTACTTATTCTCATCTGACGGATCTGCATATTGGAAAGAACGGGTGAAATTTCAGTAGAGGTGATCACAACATTTATGAATAAACGTTTCAAACATCCCTGGTTCACAGGTTTCCTTGGAAGAAAGTTTCCTCTGAAGAAGCTGAGTTGTTGCCTGGAATGCAATTCATGGGCGAGTGTCTGATATTGTCATATTGTTGCATCACACAACTCATCAGAATCAGAATTCTTTTTATTGCCAAGTATATTTACACATACAGGAAATTGCCTTGGTGTGGTTGGTGCATTTGGACATAAAAACAACAATCGGACATAAAACAACAATATATACAGAAAGAACAATAAGTTATGTTATGGGCACGTAGGTGCTAAGGTGCAGTGATTGGTTCCGGGATAGTGCCAATAATATATAAGTTATAAATTATGTGGGGGGCAGAGTCAGTGTGATGCAGGGGCTTGTTTGTGAGCCCCACTGCCATGGGAAAAAACTGTTCAGGTGGCGCGAGGTTTTGGTCTTGATGGCCCGGAACCTTTCTCCGGTCATCCAGTTCAGCTGCATGTTTCCTGAGGTAAGGTCCTGTCAGTTGTCTAAATAAACTAATAACTTTTTATGAAGAACATAATTTGCTTGAACGAGAACTAAATTCCAAAATATATTTAATGGTGTGTGTTCAAAGCTATAGAGCTAAAGTAAGATTTAGGTGAAAGGATCTATTTGCAGAAATTGAATATGAAATAATCCTACTGATGTTTTCACTATTGTGTTTCATCTAAATTGTACAAATTGTGGTCTTTACCCTAGAATGAGCCCTTTATATTTAAATACTTTATATGTAGATAGGGAGCCGGTCTGGAAGGGAAGAGATATGTGAGGGGTACTCAGCTGCAATATGCAACTTCACCACTAGATGTCACCAAATTCTAATTCTGAATATTTAAATGTGCATGTTACTGAATCAGGAATTGGACATGGATGTTTGATAGATCATTGGCCCCTCTGTGTAAATTGTGGCCCCTGATTTATGAAAATACTTCACCAGCCTCTGGAGAACAACCCCCAAGCGAGCTTGTCCTTAATATTGAACTCATTACTTTTCTCTTCTGGACAGTCTGACAGGTCTTGACTGTGACCTGACAGACATATTCAGCCAGAAGTGACCACACTGACAGACATGTTGGTCTAATGTGGATTTTTCCTTTGATGCAGAGAAACCTAGGTGGAGGTTTTCAGGTTGTTTGTTTGCCCCATTTTTATGAACACATGTCAAATTCTGTACGAAGCTTCATTTGGACTCAGAGATGAACTGAAACGATGTTGGTGACTGAAGGTAAAATGTCAAGGTCACGGTGACCTCATGTTCTTGTGAATGTGATATATCACAAACACCTTCAGGGAATTTTGATACATCCAACACAAATATTCACTTCAAGGATGATTTGATTACAACTGAAAGTAGTTCAAGGTCATCGACTTCAAAAAAAGCCTTTTTTGCCTCGTTAATGTCCCGTTTGTTGTATAACTGGACACAAATGCTGCCAAAGAAACAGAACCAAACAAGAAGTGCAGGGAAAAATACTTAATCAACAAATTAAATTGCTCACACTCAGAAGGCTGGTTCGAGAACTCAGGTGATCCAAAAGCTGAAACTCCAAACAGAGACACAGGAGCTGGACTGAACAGAACCAAAGTGAAGAGACGACCTGACACAGACGGAATAACTGAACCCAGGTGAAACACATGAGGTCAGGTGCACACAATCACAAGATCGAAGTGACCAACAATGACACATGGGGGGACCAGGGAGTGTAGGTCACAATGAAACAGGAAGTGGCACAACATGGACATAACTAAACTGAGGCGAGGGACATTCAAGGAAGGGGAAGATTAAAATACAGAGTACAAATCCAAAAACCCAATTACACAAAAACAAAGTCCAAACAAAAGATCATAACCTAAATGAAAAGTCCAAAAAGTGACTGCTATATAAAGCACTATATCGTGAGCTCATCGGAAAAGAACAAAAAAGCTTTCACACACTATTCAGCGCATTTTGTCTGCATCGAAGAATGTACAACAACGTGGAAAATCCCCAAATAAATTTTAAATGTTTATTTTGCAGCTTTAATGTAAAAAAACATGTTGGATGATCATCTTTGAATGTGGAAATAAACTTGCTTCCCACACTTTGTGTTGTGATTCGCCGCTGCTGCTATTTACATCAGAACGACAGGTCGGGCTGTTCCTCTGCCCTCGCTCCTCCCGCCTCTCCACCACGAGTAACTGCATGAAAAGAAGAATTTGTGTCAGTTAGTGTCGCTGCAAATTTTGGTGGAATTTCAGGTTAACGGCTGTTCACTGGAATCTGCAGGCAGCACAGAAAACTGCCAGGAACTGCCGGGAATTGACGCGGGGTTCCAGTTTCTGGCAGTTTCACAAGCCTGAGAATGTTGGCAGGTGACCCCCCCCCCCTGCTCCTAGGCCCAGGGGATGCTTTCACATGTAAATCACAATGCTGTGAGCTTTACAAATGCAAATCAGGATAGTTTCACTCAGTGGTGCAGAGGTAACACCTTTTTCAAAAGGTACTAACTAAGGTACCAACTAAAATAAGCACACCAGGCTTAAAATAAATATAAAATCTGAAATTGTAGCTTATATAGATTTCCCTTATGTAAGTAAGTGTGCTATAATGAATTACATTGTATACCATGAGCAAAGGTCAATGCTATGAACAAAATTTGAAACAGTGCAATTTATTTCAACATTTGCCTGTCAAGCTCATCCAAGATAATATGTTGTAATGGAGAGAGTGGCACCACTGTACAGTTTTCTAAGAGAAGTCTTTCTGCTGACACCAAAACACTGTGCTTCACATAAATCAGTTGTGTCATCGCGTGTCAAAGTTCCAACCATTTGTCCTCCCAAAATACTGGAGAACTCAGCACCATGTTCACATGTCCATGGCATGCGAAGCTGTTGACTCTGCTGAAATTGCCTCATAATTTGAACTTCAATTGTCCTATTGCTGTTATTAAACTTTCTCAGTATTCCATTAAAACACGCAACACTTTTATCCAAAGCGACTTACAATAGGTGCATTGAACTATGAGGGTACAAACACAGAACAGCCAGAATCATGTAAGTACATTAACTTAACACCAGAAAGAATAAACTGGTCCTCAGTCACATACTCATCCCATATAAATGTAAAGTACAATTTAAAAACTGTTATAACCGCTGCTTCAAAAGTGAAAAGGTCCTTTGTGAAGTTTTACTCTGAAAACGTCCGTTCCTGAACACATTCATAGACCCAGGACAGATATGATACAGAGTTTGATGACATCAAATAACCCTGAGGGAGATGAGTGAATACAAAGAACTCCTGCCAGAGAGGATTTACAATGCAAAGCAGCCAGACCAATGGAAAGAAGAGTTATCATGTTGACTCCTTTGAATTATTTCATGATGTTGCTGTAGAGCTGCTGTTTTTGGTCGAGATCAGGAAACACACAACATGCTGGGGCTGAGTTGGTGCTCGGGCCTAGAAGGACTGGATCTGAGACCTGTGGGGCAAATTGTGTCTCCATGAACACATCCATGTTGTAAAGATGAACACTGGATACCTGAAGGCAGGCTTCAATATCCAGTGGGGTTACATTGTCAGAATGGTTGTTATAATGAAAATAATTTATAGATGAAAGCATTATAATAATAATAATACAATTATTGTTAATAATACTCATCATTTCTTTTTCTTCTCTTTTCATCCTTATTTCCATCTGATCTACATATTGGATGGAATTAGAGGTGATCACAACATTAAGAGATAAACATTTCAAACATCCCTGTCACGGAGGTATCATTGGATCCACGGTGTGAGCAAGTCAAACAGACATTCATTCACTCACCACCTGCACAGGGGTGGAGGCAGAGATACGATCAGAACTATCTGCATAGAGAGATGCCTCCAGAGATAAACGAGAAAAATGTTGATGTTTGCACCTTTGCCTTTTTGCATAAAGAGTTCAACAGAACACTGAATATTGTCAGTAGAAGAGGAGGGGCTGGTGTTACATGCTACATTAGAACTACTTAAGTTAGGTGTTAGTGGTGAACACTGGCACAGACAGTCCACAGAGCAGCATCAGGATGGAAAGGATCTTCATTGGTGTCTTGTGTCTCTCAGGTCAGTGAATTTCTAACAGGAAATCTGAATATAGAGATTAATTTGAGTTCTCATACATAACAAAAATAACTGGTTTCATCCTCAGGGTGCCTCACCTTCTCCACCTGCCTCCTCCGTCAGTACCACTTTGTGTCTGATGCAATGAATTGGACTGAAGCTCAGAGCTACTGCAGAGAGAATTACACAGACCTGGCCACTGTTGAAAACAATGAAGAAATGAAGAAACTTAAAGACACAGTTTCCGCTGCTGGTCACAGCTCTGGGTTTGATTGGCCTGTACAGTGATATTGACTGGAAGTGGTCAGATGGGTTCAATGAGAGTGGAGCTGAATGTAGGAGGTGGAATGATAGGACCCAAACAATTTAAAAGCCAATCAGCTCTGTGTGGGCATGAAGAACAATGGAAAATGGCTGGACAAACAATGCCATAACAAGAGAAGATTTGTCTGCTACAAAGGTAATGTTGTGCTTTATATTGATCTTTACGATACAACATAATGTATAAAATGTGATTTTGAAAACCATTGTGTGACTCAACTATCCCTCTTTTGTTCTCAAACTTAACTGCAGGAACATTAGAGGATTCTAACTTTGTGCGAGTGAATACACCAAAGAATTGGACTGAGGCTCAGAGGCACTGCAGAGAACACTTCACAGATCTGGCCACCGTGAGGAAGGACGCTGACAACGACAAGATACAGAGCTTGATAAAACCTGACAGATGTGCATGGATCGGTTTGTACAGAGATCCTCAGATTTACTGGTCCGACGGGAGTAACTACTCATTCAGCTCCAGGTATCATGGTCACAACCCACTTCACTCGATGAAAGTCGTATGTGGTGTTGCAGAGAAGGGAGGAAACTGGAGGTTAATTTCCTGTAAAAAAAAAATACCATTTGTCTGCTACAGCTACAGCAGACAAATGGTGGGCAATGGATGGTGCTTCCTTGAGTGAAAGAGAGAGAACACATCCTGACATTAGAAAAACAGTTATTGTCTCAATAGTGATTCTTATAACATTAACGCATTAATGAATATTTGGATGATGTTTGTTCTGTCTATTGCTTCTTTACAGTGAGAGAAACTAGAAATGTCTTGTGATGTACTTGTATGTTATCACTTCATTAATCTGCTCTGTGATGGTTCTTCAAGACAAACGGACACTTTGGAACATTTTGACTCTGTCTGGTTTCAGACTCCTTCACTAATTCTCCTTGTGAATGAGATTTCAGCTCTTAGCTCTCAGCAGTTGTTTTTGTCAGATTTAAAAGCAAAATTATAAAAAAACTCAAAAATGCACTGGTTTTGGTTTTATGGAAACCCCTGTCTTATAGAAAATAGATTGGTAAGATTAAGTAGACAGACAAAAAATGTGTAAACTAATAAATGAATCAATAAATATATGTTTATGCAACATGAATAAATGACTTATTTGTTTTTCTATTTTCTTTTTGACATAAAATACCTTGAGCAGCACACATTAGTAACTTCATTAAATATATGTATTGAAATAGTGACCAGCAGAGGGTGGAAGAGCGGAGAGGTGGGTGGAAAAGAGGAGAGAGAGGGGCGGGGGAGACGGAGGGGAGAGACAGACCAGGAACAGTTGGGTACACATCATATTTAAGCTCTGTCCGACTAGTTGTTAAAATGAGAATGATAAGAGTGATATGCATGCAATGATGTTATTAATCATAATCACACTTGTTGTTGTTGAGTGTCAGATCTGGATTCTGCAGCTCTAGAGTCCGAGATACAAAACTGTGGGAGAGAAAAAACACAATAAATATGAACTATGTCCTGTTACTTCATTTCCATTTCTTCTCTTTTCTACTTATTCTCATCTGACGGATCTGCATATTGGAAAGAACGGGTGAAATTTCAGTAGAGGTGATCACAACATTTATGAATAAACATTTCAAACATCCCTGGTTCACAGGTTTCCTTGGAAGAAAGTTTCCTCTGAAGAAGCTGAGTTGTTGCCTGGAATGCAATTCATGGGCGAGTGTCTGATATTGTCATATTGTTGCATCACACAACTCATCAAATCAGAATCAGAATTCTTTTTATTGCCAAGTATATTTACACATACAGGAAATTGCCTTGGTGTGGTTGGTGCATTTGGACATAAAAACAACAATCGGACATAAAACAACAATATATACAGAAAGAACAATAAGTTATGTTATGGGCACGTGCGGTGCTAAGGTGCAGTGATTGGTTCCGGGATAGTGCCAATAATATATAAGTTATAAATTATGTGCGGGGGGGCAGAGTCAGTGTGATGCAGGGGGCTTGTTTGTGAGCCCCACTGCCATGGGGAAAAAACTGTTCAGGTGGCGTGAGGTTTTGGTCTTGATGGCCCGGAACCTTTCTCCGGTCATCCAGTTCAGCTGCATGTTTCCTGAGGTAAGGTCCTGTCAGTTGTCTAAATAAACTAATAACTTTTTATTTTCCAGTTTTTTTGGAAGAACGCAATTTGCCTGAACGAGAACTAAATTTCTAAATATATTTAATGGTGTGTGTTCAAAGCTATAGAGCTAAAGTAAGATTTAGGTGAAAGGATCTATTTGCAGAAATTGAATATGAAATAATCCTACTGATGTTTTCACTATTGTGTTTCATCTAAATTGTACAAATTGTGGTCTTTACCCTAGAATGAGCCCTTTATATTTAAATACTTTATATGTAGATAGGGAGCCGGTCTGGAAGGGAAGAGATATGTGAGGGGTACTCAGCTGCAATATGCAACTTCACCACTAGATGTCCCCAAATTCTAATTCTGAATATTTAAATGTGCATGTTACTGAATCAGGAATTGGACATGGATGTTTGATATATCATTGGCCCCTCTGTGTAAATTGTGGCCCCTGATTTATGAAAATACTTCACCAGCCTCTGGAGAACAACCCCCCAAGCGAGCTTGTCCTTAATATTGAACTCATTACTTTTCTCTTCTGGACAGTCTGACAGGTCTTGACTGTGACCTGACAGACATATTCAGCCAGAAGTGACCACACTGACAGACATGTTGGTCTAATGTGGATTTTTCCTTTGATGCAGAGAAACCTAGGTGGAGGTTTTCAGGTTGTTTGTTTGCCCCATTTTTATGAACACATGTCAAATTCTGTACGAAGCTTCATTTGGACTCAGAGATGAACTGAAACGATGTTGGTGACTGAAGGTAAAATGTCAAGGTCACGGTGACCTCATGTTCTTGTGAATGTGATATATCACAAACACCTTCAGGAATTTTGATACATCCAACACAAATATTCACTTCAAGGATGATTTGATTACAACTGAAAGTAGTTCAAGGTCATCGACTTCAAAAAGCCTTTTTGCCTCGTTAATGTCCCGTTTGTTGTATAACTGGACACAAATGCTGCCAAAGAAACAGAACCAAACAAGAAGTGCAGGGAAAAATACTTAATCAACAAATTAAATTGCTCACACTCAGAAGGCTGGTTCGAGAACTCAGGTGATCCAAAAGCTGAAACTCCAAACAGAGACACAGGAGCTGGACTGAACAGAACCAAAGTGAAGAGACGACCTGACACAGACGGAATAACTGAACCCAGGTGAAACACATGAGGTCAGGTGCACACAATCACAAGATCGAAGTGACCAACAATGACACGTGGGGGGACCAGGGAGTAGGTCACAATGAAACAGGAAGTGGCACAACATGGACGTAACTAAACTGAGGCGAGGGACATTCAAGGAAGGGGAAGATTAAAATACAGAGTACAAATCCAAAACCCAATTACACAAAAACAAAGTCCAAACAAAAGATCATAACCTAAATGAAAAGTCCAAAAAGTGACTGCTATATAAAGCACTATATCGTGAGCTCATCGGAAAAGAACAAAAAAGCTTTCACACACTATTCAGCGCATTTTGTCTGCATCGAAGAATGTACAACAACATGGAAAATCCCAAAATAAATTTTAAATGTTTATTTTGCAGCTTTAATGTAAAAAAACATGTTGGATGATCATCTTTGAGTGTGGAAATAAACTTGCTTCCCACACTTTGTGTTGTGATTCGCCGCTCTGCTTCTATTTACATCAGAACGACAGGTCGGGCTGTTCCTGCTGCCCTCGCTCCTCCCGCCTCTCCACCACGAGTAACTGCATGAAAAGAAGAATTTGTGTCAGTTAGTGTCGCTGCAAATTTTGGTGGAATTTCAGGTTAACGGCTGTTCACTGGAATCTGCAGGCAGCACAGAAAACTGCCAGGAACTGCCGGGAATTGACGCGGGGTTCCAGTTTCTGGCAGTTTCACAAGCCTGAGAATGTTGGCAGGTGACCCCCCCCCCCCTGCTCCTAGGCCCAGGGGATGCTTTCACATGTAAATCACAATGCTGTGAGCTTTACAAATGCAAATCAGGATAGTTTCACTCAGTGGTGCAGAGGTAACACCTTTTTCTAAAAGGTACTAACTAAGGTACCAACTAAAATAAGCACACCAGGCTTAAAATAAATATAAAATCTGAAATTGTAGCTTATATAGATTTCCCTTATGTAAGTAAGTGTGCTATAATGAATTACATTGTATACCATGAGCAAAGGTCAATGCTATGAACAAAATTTGAAACAGTGCAATTTATTTCAACATTTGCCTGTCAAGCTCATCCAAGATAATATGTTGTAATGGAGAGAGTGGCACCACTGTACAGTTTTCTAAGAGAAGTCTTTCTGCTGACACCAAAACACTGTGCTTCACATAAATCAGTTGTGTCATCGCGTGTCAAAGTTCCAACCATTTGTCCTCCCAAAATACTGGAGAACTCAGCACCATGTTCACATGTCCATGGCATGCGAAGCTGTTGACTCTGCTGAAATTGCCTCATAATTTGAACTTCAATTGTCCTATTGCTGTTATTAAACTTTCTCAGTATTCCATTAAAACACACAACACTTTTATCCAAAGCGACTTACAATAGGTGCATTGAACTATGAGGTACAAACACAGAACAGCCAGAATCATGTAAGTACATTAACTTAACACCAGAAAGAATAAACTGGTCCTCAGTCACATACTCATCCCATATAAATGTAAAGTACAATTTAAAAACTGTTATAACCGCTGCTTCAAAAGTGAAAAGGTCCTTTGTGAAGTTTTACTCTGAAAACGTCCGTTCCTGAAGATGCCACGTCACTCGTTAACGTCAACGCGGTAGAGGGCTGGTCCAATCACAGCCTCGTGAAGGAGCGTCTGTCTCCTGCAGACAAGAAACTACCGGCTCGTGTTTTGCGTGGTCCGACGAGTGACTCTGTTTTGGTTTAAAAACGTGCTGAAGTCGACACGACACTGTTTCCCTGGAGGAGAAGAGGAGTGCGTTGGAAAGCAAAGCTTGTTACATTGTTTGGTTAGTGACCATTGGTTGTACATTACTTTTCATGATGCATTGTGGGAAACAATGAATCAATTACATAGAGTCTAAAAAAATCTGTAAACCTTCAGAAACCACAAAAAAATGGCGAACTCAGCATATGGTGCACTATACAGTGATTAGTGAGGGATTTGGAACACAGCCATAGACTCACAGATGAACTGATTAGATTTCAGTTGGTGGTGGTTAACTTATAAAACATGTTTTGGCCTCTTGAACATGATATTTCAAGTCTGTGGTTCGATCATTTCCTCACATTTTGATCCGTTGTCACTTGAAGATGTTGAAGATGAACAGATTAGATTTCAGTGGTCAAAGGTCAGGGTGACCTCATATGAGTCAGAAAAATATGTATGCAGAAATAAACTGCACTGGTTGAAGGCGGCAAACAACCACAGAGTGAAGTTTATTTCTGAGTTTCTGTTTTTGTGAATTGTCTGAGAGGCCTGATCAAACTGTCTTGTGGGCAACATGCAGCCTGGAGACCAGAGGTTCCTCACTGTGTTGTGAATAAAAGATCCAAGTACTTCTTCACAAAGCTAGTACCACTGTAAACTTGTGTTTTCTTTCTCTCCTCGTTCTTGAAGTGAAGCTGCAGGACTCCTCTGGACCTGAATGACCCTGCTGTGAAAGCAGATATTCTGAAATCAGCAAGTTTCCAAAATCCACCCTGAAACACATTCATAGACCCAGGACAGATATGATACAGAGTTTGATGACATCAAATAACCCTGAGGGAGATGATTGAATACAAAGAACTCCTGCCAGAGAGGATTTACAATGCAAAGCAGCCAGACCAATGGAAAGAGGAGTTATCATGTTGACTCCTCTGAATTATTTTAGGATGTTGAATAATTCTTCCAGGGCATTGCTGCTGTAAAGCTGCTGTTTTTGGTCGAGATCAGGAAACACACAACATGCTGGGGCTGAGTTGGTGCTCGGGCCTAGAAGGACTGGATCTGAGACCTGTGGGGCAAATTGTGTCTCCATGAACACATCCATGTTGTAAAGATGAACACTGGATACCTGAAGGCAGGCTTCAATATCCAGTGGGGTTACATTGTCAGAATGGTTGTTATAATGAAAATAATTTATAGATGAAAGCATTATAATAATAATAATACAATTATTGTTAATAATACTCATCATTTCTTTTCTTCTCTTTTCATCCTTATTTCCATCTGATCTACATATTGGATGGAATTAGACGTGATCACAACATTAAGAGATAAACATTTCAAACATCCCTGTCACGGAGGTATCATTGGATCCACGGTGTGAGCAAGTCAAACATTCATTCATTCACTCACCACCTGCACAGGGGTGGAGGCAGAGATACGATCAGAACTATCTGCATAGAGATGCCCAGAGAAAAACGAGAAAAATGTTGATGTTTGCACCTTTGCCTTTTGCATAAAGAGTTCAACAGAACACTGAATATTGTCAGTAGAAGAGGAGGGGCTGGTGTTACATTTCCTAAATCTACATTAGAACTACTTAAGTTAGGTGTTAGTGGTGAACACTGGCACAGACAGTCCACAGAGCAGCATCAGGATGGAAAGGATCTTCATCGGTGTCTTGTGTCTCTCAGGTCAGTGAATTTCACTGTTTGTATGATGTCTAACAGGAAATCTGAATATAGAGATTAATTTGAGTCCTCATACATAACAAAAATAACTGGTCTCATCCTCAGGGTGCCTCACCTTCTCCACCTGCCTCCTCCATCAGTACCACTTTGTGTCTGATGCAATGACTTGGACTGAAGCTCAGAGCTACTGCAGAGAGATGTACACAGACCTGGCCACTGTTGAAAACACTGAAGAAATGAAGAATCTTAAAGACACAGTTTCCGCTGCTGGTCACAGCTCTGATGTTTGGATTGGCCTGTACAGTCATATTGACTGGAAGTGGTCAGATGGGTTCAATGAGAGTGGAGCTGAATGTAGGAGGTGGAATGATGACCCAAACAATTTCAAAGCCAATCAGCTTTGTGTGAGCATGAAGAAAAATGGAAAATGGCAGGATAATCAATGCCATGAGAAGAGAAGATTTGTCTGCTACAAAGGTAATGTTGTGCTTTATATTGATCTTTACGATACAACATAATGTATAAAATGTGATTTTGAAAACCATTGTGTGACTCAACTATCCCTCTTTTGTTCTCAAACTTAACTGCAGGAACATTAGAGGATTCCTAACTTTGTGCTGGTGAAGACAACAAAGAATTGGTCTGAGGCTCAGAGGCACTGCAGAGAACACTTCACAGATCTGGCCACTTACGGAACAAAGATGACAACGACAATATACAGAACTTGATAAAACCTGGCGGGTGGGCATGGATCGGTTTGTACAGAGATCCTCAGATTTACTGGTCCGACGGGAGTAACTACTCATTCAGCTCCAGGTATCAGGGTAACAAAAAACTTCGCTCGATGAAAGTCTTATGTGGTGTTGCAAATTTGAAGAAGGGAAGAAAGTGGAGGTTGTTTTCCTGTGAAAAAAATACCATTTGTCTGCTACAGCATGCGTGGATGGTGCTTCCTTGAGTGAAAGAGAGAACACATCCTGACATTAGAAAAACAGTAATTGTCTCAATAGTGATTCTTATAACATTAACGCATTAATGAATATTTGGATGATGTTTGTTCTGTCTATTGCTTCTTTACAGTGAGAGAAACTAGAAATGTCTTGTGATGTACTTGTATGTTATCACTTCATTAATCTGCTCTGTGATGGTTCTTCAAGACAAACGGACACTTTGGAACATTTTGACTCTGTCTGGTTTCAGACTCCTTCACTAATTCTCCTTGTGAATGAGATTTCAGCTCTTAGCTCTCAGCAGTTGTTTTTGTCAGATTTAAAAGCAAAATTATTAAAAAAAACTCAAAAAATGCACTAGTTTTGGTTTTATGGAAACCCCTGTCTTATAGAAAATAGATTGGTAAGATTAAGTAGACAGACAAAAAATGTGTAAACTAATAAATGAATCAATAAATATATGTTTATGCAACATGATTAAATGACTTATTTGTTTTTCTATTTTCTTTTTGACATAAAATACCTTGAGCAGCACACATTAGTAACTTCATTAAATATATGTATTGAAATAGTGACCAGCAGAGGGTGGAAGAGCGGAGAGGTGGGTGGAAAAGAGGAGAGAGAGGGGCGGGGAGACGGAGGGGAGAGACAGACCAGGAACAGTTGGGTACACATCATATTTAAGCTCTGTCCGACTAGTTGTTAAAATGAGAATGATAAGAGTGATATGCATGCAATGATGTTATTAATCATAATCACACTTGTTGAGTGTCAGATCTGGATTCTGCAGCTCTAGAGTCCGAGATACAAAACTGTAAAAGAGAAAAAACACAATAATTATGAACTATGTCCTGTTACTTCATTTCCATTTCTTCTCTTTTCTACTTATTCTCATCTGATGGATCTGCATATTGGAAAGAACGGGTGAAATTTCAGTAGAGGTGATCACAACATTTATAAATAAACCTTTCAAACATCCCTGGTTCACAGGTTTCCTTGGAAGAAAGTTTCCTCTGAAGAAGCTGAGTTGTTGAGTTTTCTGAATGCCTCTTTTTAACGCTGTGAGAAAGATTGCACGAGTGTCTGACCGCTAGTGTGGCTGAGTGACACACACACACACACACACACACACACACACACACACACACACACGCACACACACACACTGCGGTGAGGTGTGCAGGTCCTGTCATCCAGTTAAGTAAAGTTTGCTTGATTGTAACCGGAATTAAAGCGGGTTCGCCACCAAAATAAAAGCAGGCGGATGGAGGACTATAAGGCAATGAGTGGTAATGATTCTAATAATAAACGGTGTCTTTACAACTCGTAAACATTGAGAGTATTTCTGATATTAAAACAAATAGAGTTAACGCCTTCAGAAAATAATAATAATACCGTTTCAATTTGTGCACTGCCATGAGCAGCTCTTTACTGTCATTGTTTGTCAAAACTTTAAACATTAAAACATAAAAGCAGCAAAAATATACACAACAAATATACATAAAAGGATCAAAGGCACATACAATGCTCCAAAAGACAAAATGAATTAATGATCGTAAAACTGACAGGAGCCTTAAAAACATCATCACATGTTTCCCCCCTAATATTAAATGTTAATATAATATTTTAATCATAATGTAATGACTTTTCTTTCTCTGTAGGCTCACTCACATGTCACTGCTCGTTTAGCTTCACAATTAATCATAAAAGATGCTCAACATTTGAAAAAGTTTGAATTCAGGATTCATAAAAACACCTAGTTAAATTAAAAGAGTTTTTTAACTTCAGGTTATTAATGTCAAGATTACATTATTAATGCTTCTCCCCAGAAATCCGCGAAAAAACGGTGCGTCATTTCTGGTTACACTTGTTACCGCCAAAGTAAAGGCACGTGTTTCCTGTTTGCATTGGTCCGATTTGTTTGGTTTGATAAACACATCAGCAACTTGATAAAGAAAATGTGAAAAGATCTTATTAACGATGGGATCTTCTTCATGTCGTCTACACAGAAGAGTCTGGTCTGTCGTGTCCTTTATCGCAGGTAGGTTCTATGTTCGGAAATGGCCGCTAAAGCTAAAGCTAAAGCTAATGTGGTAGTTTGAAAATCCAATGCTAGGTCATGTGACTCCAGGAAAACCTCCATCAGTCACTAATGAAATGTAAAAAAAATGCAAGTTAGCTTCCGGGATTAGCTACAAAGTGCGAAGTTCTGACGTTAATGTTCGTTTTCTGCTGATGCTAGGCTAACATAAACCACTCTCATGTAGCTTGTTGTTAAGCTAGTTGTTAAGCTAGCAAGCGTCAAAACTCACACACTGTGGGAAACTGAGTCTCAGAGACCGCCATTTTGGGTTTAGTGTCATAGTTTCTCCTCTGGTGTTCTTCTTGTTAGTTTGACCATTAACTGTTTTCTTCAGTGAGAATTATCCTCTGGTCAAGTTGAAGCTTTTTCTTATTTAACAGTGTTTTGTTGATATTTCTGTTGCTTTTAATCAAACGATGGTTTAATACACAGTTTATGTTAAAACCTTATTTCAAATGTTTGAATCCTTTATTAGAGAAACACAAGAAGGTGATTTTACTCATTTTCCCATCCAGACCAAATTAGACCAAGAACAAAAAACCACTTTACTAAATACACGGCATCAAATCTGGACTACACTGTTATATTTACATATTTTTATACCATTCATATTTTATATATTCCTTACACTTAAGTATTGCATGTTACTTATTGCCTATTGACTCTTCCTGCTGTAATATTGCAAATTTGACTAATCTTATTTGTACTGCTCATGTTAAAAACACTATGATTCAGCATGTTCCTTTGCTGAAGCTTTTATTTTGTGCTGTCCAAACCGGAAGTCACACCAGCAGTGACGGTATTTGACTTGACGCTGCTCGTCCGTGCACAGATTTCCACCAGGAGCGACTGTGGAGCAGCAACAGCTCCGTCCTCCTCCTCCTCCACCACCTCCTCCACCTCCTGCTGCTGCTGCAAACACCTCCATCCGCAAAACGGAGAAGCCTGACCGACTTGCCTGACGCGGTGCACGGCTGCACTTCTGTGGAATACCTGCGGCACCGAGCTGCTCCTGCACATCCCGCACGTCCCCAGGCTTTTTACTAGTTGAGGAGAGCTGAGCCCACTCGCCAATGGCAAGTCCGGCTGCAGACATAGGACAGTCTCATCAGCATCACCCTGCCAGCGACTCTGCCGCAGACTCCGCGTTTCAGGAGGCGCAGACATGGATCGAGGTGAGTCCGGGATCCTGTGAAATGCTGCTTTCTAAAACCCTGCAGGTCTTTGCTTCCCTTTGACGCAGGTGCTGTGTTGTGTGGTCTCCCAGTGAGATTAGTTACTGGTTTGCAACCGGATTTCTCCCTTTTATTGCCTCGTCACCTGTTGTTGAAATGTGACTCAACCAGCAGGGAAATCCTAAATATCGTCCCCCATGAAGTTCCTGAGGTGGGTCACAATGATGGACAATGGAGTAATTATCATGGATATGGTGAATTTAATCACGTGCAATTTTAAATTCCTTTATTAACTTGTTCCAGACATTCAGTTAATAACTATAACCAAATCAAAAAGTTATGTATTAAACCACAATGATGCACCCTAAGCAGTGCAGTGCCTCCATATTCCTTCCCAGGATGCTGCACATACTTGTGAGGGACCCTCCTGTGTGTTGCAGCAGGCTCTCACTTGTGTTTTGTTGGTCGGGGGGGCTTTGTACAGTAGCTGCTGTGGGGCCTGGCTGCATGTTTGGCTGCAAACAATGAATGCATCATGTGGAATGGATTTTTTGCCTCATCGCGGGCCCGGGCGAACAATAATCACACAAGCGAGGTTTTGTTCCGGGAGAATTTCAATCACGACACTCGCCTGCCCCCGTTGGCAGTTGACTTTGTCATCCCGAGCCGTCCCCTTGTCAGGACTCAAAACACCGGCGGCCGCCACATTATCTGCTGCGTGTGAGCAGGATGTGGTCACCGCTTTGCAGCCTTTCACCCAGAGGATGAAAAGGCTGATCTGAAGCCCACTGTGGCACGAAGCTTTTGTATGAAGTGGGTGATGCAGTGCAGCAGGGGTGTTGGTAGAGATTGTGGGGCTTCATGTGCCTCCACCGACCGCTCCGCCCCCTTTACCGCTTCTGTGTACCCACATTAACTGCTTTCTATATTTTTTTAGGGTAGGGTTAGGGTTAGTTTGTCACTCATCAACTGTTGGTTTCTTGAGACGCATCAATATGTTGCTCACCTACATGTGACCTCTGATCCCAGATGTGTCCTTTGATTTAAAATGGAAGATAAATGTCAGAATACTGTAAAGTTAAATACTTGAAACCAGGTATATCTTAACAAGTGTCCACGTTAAGCAACAGCACAAAGGTTCTTAAAGGAGACATGTGATGCTCTTTCAGTACATAATGCACATGTAGCAGCTAATCGGGCCCCTGGTAAAGTGAGAGCAGAGCAGACTGGGCTTTATCGGGGGGGCCTTGAAGGAACAGTAACTAAAACAAAGTGTTTCAGACAGAGGCTGAAAAGAGGAGCTGCAGCAATGAGCAGGCTGAGGACAGTGATGTGTTTTGGGAACATTAGAATTAAATATTTTATAAAATCAATAGTGATTATTATATTTTGATTATTTTGACGGTCAGTATCCGGGTGGCCCCCGCTGGCAGAGCCTCTCTTGGCAGCGCCACTGTATTGATGCGGTGGCACAGGTCAACAAGCGACTCTGCTCTTTTCTAATCACTCACACGTTTAACTGATCTTTATCAAAAACCTGCTGGATTCATATTTATGTTCCTAGATAAATGGGGCGTTGCTTCTTTAAAGTTAAAACACTGTGTTGCGTCATAGTCTGCAGTAGTGTGTGTGTGTGTGTGTCTGTGTGTGGGTCTGCCCATCTGTCGCTCTTCACACAAACAAAAGTGATCACATGTGTCTGTATCGGATCATGAATCCGGATCGTTCCAGTCACTTTAACCGTGATGTCCTGTGTGCGTCATGTCTCGTCTCATGTATTTCTTTTAAACGTGTTTAAGTGAGTGAATCAAACAAACCCAAAGTTATCTTCAGTACTGTTCAGATCCTAATAACTTCTGATTAGTGTTTAATGTTATTCTGTAAAGTGGGTGCAGGTCAGCAGGGGAGTGAGGGACATGTGGCAAAGGTGTAACGATACTGGATTCATAATGTGCGTCCGTCTGCCCTGATCCTGAAGTGGCGATCATTTAGCAGAGAACACTGATCTTATTCGTATTGGTATTAATAAAAGTTAATTCCTCAGTGTCAGATTATCAGAGGTCATTACAGGCCTATTTAGCAGCACCGAACTCCTCCGAGGCTCGTATCACATCTTTAAAAAGCCACTACTGACCTAGAATCACAGAGGCGGCTCCGGGCTGAGCGCTGAAAGGAGAGAGAAGTGATACAGCTCCTCTGTTGTTGTTCCTCTATCTCCCTTTTCCCAGGGGGACTGATTTAATTTCCCATACACACCTGGTGACCGTCCTTCTGTCACCTCAGGCAACCAGAGACCGGTTGCTGGTTCCATAATGAACAGATCAACACAAAGCCTCAGTCGGCAGCACAGTGGTCAATCTTTGACTGCTTATATTCAACTGCTGTGCCAGATAAGGTGTCAGGACTGGAGGCTGGAGGTGAGAACAACAGGGCCTCTGTTTGCCAGTTATTGTCAGTGACTAGTCAGAACAGTGCAGGGCTCCAGACTAACTTTTCACATTGGTTACACTGGTGTGCCAGACTTTGCCATTTAGGTGCATTCAAAAGTTTTCACTGCGTCTTTTGGCACCACAATAATAAACCTTTTATACCTTTACTTGACAGTTCCCATCTATATATATTGTTCATTTCTTAACTAGGGCTGGGTATCGCCACTGATTTCCTAAATTAATTTGATTTGGATTCACAAGGTTTTAATTCAATATTGATTCAGTTATGGATATTTCATTGTACAATACAAATTTTACCTGGATATGACATAAATTCTCAGAGAATAAAAGCTGTAAACTGAACAAGGAAACCTCTCACTCTGTGCATTCTTAAAAATATTAAGGTAGGTCTGTCACAGTAACGTATTTTGTTGGAAGGTATTTTGTCCCAGAAATTACTGCGTTAAATAATACTCTTGTCATCATTGTGAAACCATTTAAAACCACTGGTACAGCGATAATATTATATCATAATCATGGAAGTGCATCCTGTCAAAGAGCAATGAACTTAATTCTATATTAAAATATCCTAAATGAAACAAACTGTGTGTTCAGTGTTCCTCATCACTTGGGTTGAAATATGAACTTCTATTTGTTGCAGTTTAGTTGTTTCTTGTTCGCAGTATTTTTTTAAACTAAGCAACCAACTGCAGAGAAGATCTGCTTCCTGTTTACACCTGTACGCATGTAGTGATGCAGCCTTAGAAGCTCAAACTTAACACTTTTGCTGAACAACTGGATAACTTTGGCTTGTGTGTATGGGGTGATTCTAAGTTTTGTATTAACTTGGAGCAGTTTGCTTTGGCAGGTGAGGATCATTTGACCACAGTTGTGCACTAGCTAACTGCACTGAGACCCTTTGGAGCTGCTGTTGAAAACCAAATTTATGCTTCTCTGTCAGCATGTTCTGCTCGTCCGGCCACAGCTACATCCAGGGCTGGAGCTGATTTATGGTTCAGTGCTGGATTTTGTCCTGTTCTCTGCTGAAGCTCTACTGTCATGGCGAATGGCCATGTTGTGAGTTATGAGGTGTGACCACGCATTTGTTATATGTAAAAGTCTTCCCTCACACATGTGACATGGACCGAAGACAGGATGGTTCTCACTGTAAATCACCTGCTACAAAGGAGACGTACACTGTTTGCTTCACGTCATGTTTATGTTCTTTTGTTCAGGACATTTCTTGCATGTAAATGATTTGCAAGACGAGAAAACTGGATATTGAATAAAAAGAAAACTAAAATACGAGAAACTATAGTTGTTGGATTAAGAAAATGCACATAATGTACATATAAATAACTAAATGCAATAAATCCACAGCTTTTCTACGTGGTTTATTCTGTAAAATAAAAGTCTTTATATCAGCAAACATAGGATATGTGTGTGAAAGACTCGTATCAGCTGATTTGGTTGAACAGCCGATCCTCCAACAGGCTCTCGAGCAAACATCGTGTTACTGAGAAGGAAAAGAATTGCTGAATCTTGAAATTGCTTCATGTTTTCTCCAGTATCATCAATCTACACCAGCATTGGAAACATGCAGGAGGAAAGATAAGCACCTCTCGCTGACTAATCACAGTCTCAATGGTTTCTCTATTTAAGAAGGTGCTTGTCACATCAACCAATCAGGTAAATTTCCACCACGGTTTTGTTAAGTTAATTCTTAATATGCAGCAGATACTTACTGTCCACTTTGAATTTCAAATGAGTCCTTTAAAATGTGTCACTATGGTAACCAAACACCGGTTACTTCCTTGATGGCCACTTCCGCTCACCGTCATGTCAGCGCAACCCAGCTAATGACAGTGTTCAGACTCCTCTGCACCACAGATGAGTCGGTCTGACCCTTTTGATGAGGGCGGAAAACCCTAGATTGATTTGCATCATGCAGCCACAGGGTGTCTGCTTTGAATTGGAAACCCATCGATATTAACTGACTTAGTCTTTTTCTTAGATCACACCTTAGTGGTTTGATAAATAGTTTTTTTGGTGGTTGAGGACTATTTTGCTGCCGGCAAATTAATATCAAAACACAACTGTGAGAAAATAATGGTGTGAGAGTTGGGTAACTTGTTATTCACTCGCCTTGTTATGATAACAAACATTTACGGTGGGAAAATATCCAACAGAAAATATCCTACAGATAAATAACTATATAAAACTCGCCCAAAAACAGTGCATGTACATGAGGTGTAAAAAGATTCAATATGACAGAAAGATGCTTCTAGTCATGACCATCGCAGTATTCTTCTGCAACTCGTGGAATATTTTAATGATGGATTAATCAAAAGTTTGGGTTGATGGATAAAGTTGTAAATCCTTGAGATGTGAAAAAATGCCAAAAAGCAGCAAGTGAGAAGCTGGAATTGTTTTGCAGGTCATCAGATCAGAGTTTTCATATAATTTAGTTTGATAAACAATTATTCCATCATCAAAATAGCAACAACAATTTTTTTTCTCTTAATTGACTAATTGTTGAAGATCATCAGAGTTAATTAATCAGCTTTTATTCATGGAATCTCAATGATTCAGTTTAAGCTGCTGATAAAGACAAAAACTATGAATGCAATCATCTTTAATTATTGTATATAGATTATATTTTGCATACAGTTCTGTATGCGTAGATAGCAGTGTTACGTCCATTACTTTGTTTTGTAGGTTTTAAACTGTATAAATTCCCTCAGCTAGACGTCTGTTTTTTTCCACCGCTTGTCTCAACTCGTTGTTTCTCCTCTCTACCGGTTCGGTATTGTCTCAGTCTCTCTCTTTCTCTTTTCTTCTATTCCTGAAATCCCTCCTTTTCCACCTTCTCCACCTTCTCCACCTTCTCCTCCTTCTCCTCCTTCTATCCGTGTCATGGCATGTTGAGGTTGCTGAGAATAAAACAAACTTTCCTTGTGACATGCCTGTAGGCAACAGGGATATCATCACATGTCAATGGCTAATAGCATTCCAGTGATATCATTGTGCAAAGCAGTCCAATCAACACAGACTGATCTATGCAATTAAATTCTGTATTCACTGTAGTTATTATTATGACTGGAGATTTAATCCTAATTAAATTTGATCTTGAAAAAAAAATTGGGTATCAAATAAAGAATAATTCTGTCATTTTATGTAGTTCTTATCGCACTGTGATGTATTTTCAATGCATTTTCCTTAGTATGTAGAAATCAACACAAAGAAACCAGCTGAAACCAATATCCCACCTCCTGTTGGTATTTATTACTTTTCTAAGTCATAACTGAATCTTTTAAAAAAACATTTTCATTTGATAAATGTCTTGCTAACTCCTGTGCAAAGGGCAAATGGAAGACATCCATTAGACAGCAGGACTCCGCTGCCAAACAAACGCGTTTACGTGGTGATTGATTGTCGCTTACCAGAGCCAGCTTCATCCGACTGGAGGGAGATACTGTATATCAGGTGAAAAGTGCCAGATGGGACCAGACCCGATGACAGCTCAGAGGTGTTTTCCACGGAAACCTTGAGTTGAACAGCAAGGGAACAACCAACCGAGCCAAGAAAATGGTCAAAACAAAGATACTCGTTGCCAAGGAGAGTTCTTAACACGGATGATGATCCTCAACACTCAGCAAGAAAAATGTATCATCTCTCCACACCAACACTGTCTGCATGGTTTGCTATGGAGACGGATACATTGGGGTTATTTTGGAGAACATAGGATTGTGGTTTCTGTAAAGCCTCAACAAAATACCTGTAGGTTTATGTTCTGGTTGAGTGACTCTTTTCTTAGTTGGATGTCTTGACGGCGACACCCTTTGAAATGCAATTAGCTCACACCTCTTTGTTTTTTAGCCCTGGGCTGTTTTGGAAAGTCACCGCAGATCTGTAGTCGCTCTGTCTGTGTGCAGTCGTTCTCCAGTCCTTCCATGATGTCATTCCCAGTTTTGGGGCATTGTCCTTCTTTACTAGTTTCAAACCTTTTTTTGTCAGATGCGCTGCTATGACTACCAGCTGTGGAAGAGTGTAATGTTAGAGGGACGTGTCTGTCAGAGGAGGGTTCAGGGTAGATTGAGGATGTCCCCATCACCACTCACCTTAATGCTCCGATGAGCTGGAAATCCATGGTCTACCACGACCTCCCTGTTCTGAGTGGTGCTGCTCGAAAGATGAGCTCAGATTCCACAGTTCAGTGTCTTGTTCCAGGAGGAGAATTAACTTGAAACATGGACGTGATTTAATTTTAGCTGCTCGTGACTTTTGCTTCAGTTCTTCACGTTTGAAGCTACATTTTAAAATCTGATGTCACCCAACAGTCTGCTCAAATTCAATCAAGCTGCACCAACTGTCACACTCTCATAGATATCAGTCCTCTAATCGATGTAATATGAAGATAAATAATGTTGTTTTTTTTTCTTCAAGATCCATGAAGTATTCCCTTTGAAAACGGTGCAAATGTTGAAAAAAGCAGTACCTCTTTTTCAGTAGCAAAAATCAACTACCCAATTGGTTTTTAACTCTTTTAGCCATAACTTCAGTTTTTTTAACATTTACATTTATACTCCCCACACTGAAGCGCCTGCAGGACTGCTGATCGACCAGCTCACAATATATATGTTTATACATTCTGCTGCGCTGTGGCACTAACACAAATGAGACATCTCTGAAAGTAAGATGCTAATCCAGTGGTTATGATCTTCTTAATCTGAGCGAAGCAGGGAAACGAGCTGGCACGTGGACACGGAGGCATTAAGTGAAAAAAAAAACAGGGATTAGATGTTTCAAAGAAGCAGCTTGATGAAATTCTCATTCACACTCATGTTTCCTGTTATTCCGCCACATAATTGAAGTATTTATTTCATACTAGCTTTAATTTTTATATTGCTACATGCTTTCATGTAAGGTTTTCAGTACAATTCAGCAGGATTGGATTTATTGTAAAACAAATACCATGGGACATGAACATAAACGATGCAGTAGCGAGTAAATCTGGGTCCAGATGGGTCTTTATGAACACGCATGCAGGTTTGCAGTGAGAGGTTGATCATGTGGCGGATTACCAAAGTGGAGTGGAGATTAGCCCCCCCCCCTCTCCAGTATGTGTGCATGTCTGTACGTTTGTTTTCATGCAGTCACTGAGGCAACATCCATCCACTCCGTTATTCCACATTTACATAGTTTCTGGAAATCCCTTGTAGAGTCCCTAGTGTCACTTTTAACGCCCTTTATGGTTATATTTTTTCACTCATGCAATTGACACAAATTTTAAGGCTGATAATTCTGTCATTACATTTTTGAAGCTTGATTATATGGCACCTTTTCATTGTTGGACCGGTTTCCGTGGGTTTTGTAAAATGGAGTACAGTCGGCTGTACCTAGTTGCCATCACGTAGATCATCCCTGATGATGTGACCTTAATATCTTTGTTAATAACCTTTTACTACTTGCTCTGCCGGGAAGAAAGTGTTTTTAATGACACAAAATCCATATAACAGAAAAGAAGAATAATGTTACCTCTAACGATCACTCTTTTTACAGTTAAAGTCGTGTCATACCTGGCACCAGAACTCTAACACACCCCAAGCAATTTCTGTAATCCAGCACCACAAGGAGACAGGACAATTAAATCATCTGCCTACATCAGATGTTATATACACAGTTAAAGATTTACTAGTGATGATCAGGGTTACCATTTTACCCCGTTTGCTGCGATATCATTTATCACGAGTCATTCCTGGGTTCATGTGTGTCCTGCTGCCTGGAGCTGATTTGTATAATGCCCTTCATCTCAAAAAGACTTTCAGATGGAGCAGAGGACTTGTTGGCTGCCATTCACCTACAATAATGGAAAGTGGATATTTGAAAGGCTTCACCTGCCAAAGGAGATGACACAGCTGACGGGAAGCACACACACAAAGGTGCTTGTCTGAACCAGCAAGGGGGAGAAAATACCAACTGGTTAAACTTATCTCCTAAAAGCTGCAGTAACTTCATTTTAAAACCAAATATATTCAAATAGAGGTGGCCACAGGACTGGGTTAGGTTGATGACATGTTATACCAAACTCCATTATTCCTCCTAAGTAACATTTAAAATTAACATTTGAATAGATATATGAACCAGCCACATATCTGATGCTTGGTCTGAATGTGTCCCTTTGACTTTCTGTCTTTTATGTTTGCGTGTGTCTATTGCCTGATATTGCAAGTCTGGTCGAACATATTCGTCTTGTTCAGCTGTCAGGCCTGTGTGTTCATGCACTGGAGGAGAAAAATTGCTTTCAAGGAGGAGAGGGAGCGAGGCGGCGTCACACTCGAGTGAAGGAGGCACAGTCGGCTGTTAGCCGGGGCTGCACAGCTTCACCGTGCATGAAAGATGTTGACAATTGTTGTGACCTGCCACACGAGCCATTGCACCTACAGCTCAACCTGAGAAGAAACATAACTGACAGATGATGACAGCATATTGAGGAATTTTAAAATTATGCTTAAAGAATCTAGAGAATGTGTTTTTTTTACAGATGACTTACATTCTTCGGGTGGTTTCACACCTGAAAGTTCAAACGATGACCTGAACCGAGGTTCATGTCTTTGTTACCTTATAATCTGGTTGGATTTGGTTTCTCGCTCTAATTTAGGAAGCGGACTAAAGAATTTAGTTTGACATGTGTATGTCCTGTCATCATCTACATGGGCTGTGTCTGCTAATACTTGACACTGATTGGTTTGTCACCCTGTACTCAACACTAGTACACTTGAGCCAAGTTGACGTCCGTATGCAATTCTGTGAGCTGCTTCGGCATCTGTTTCTCATTCTATTGTTAAATGCTGTGTCGTTATTGCAATTGGTCTGAACTTTCCAAATAAAGTGTTTTCACACTGCAAACAAATTGGACCATAGTTCAGGATGATCCAGACCAAGACGACCTCTTTTGGGGTGTTTTGCCGAGCGTGTATTCAGACTCTCAAACTCCTGAAATGTGCTGACAAAAACCTTCCTTCCTGTTGGTCTCTGTTCTAACCAAAGCTACTTCAATCAAGATGCTGCCATTAGGCATTTTGTTTTAAGTCAAATAAAGCCACCACAACAAGGCCCCCCTTAATGTAGAATTTATTATGCAGCCTTCTAGGACATTTGGTATGCTACTTCCTCATCAAAGCCACAGGATGTCCGAAAAGCCCCGGAGTAGTTTCAGTTATTAATGTTCTTTTGAACCGACCGTAAAATTAAAGCTTTTCCTTGACCAGCTTTCCTTTTCATTAAGCGGCAGACTCAAAGCAAAGAGGGCCCCGAAACAGACATACTTTAGCTTTTTCTCCTTTCTTCTTCTAATCAATCACGTTTATCTAAAATATTCACCTCTGGACATGTGGGGATGATACATGGAGACAGCAGCCGTACCTGAAAATCTGCCACAGCTCGGTAAATGTTCAAAGATCAAACACTCAAAAATCAAAAGATCAAAAATACCTCACTTCCTCCAAACAGATTTTCTCGACCCATTTAGAGACTCAAGCCGTTCAATCACAAGCCTGTTCTCTAATCTTTCCCCATAATTACAGGGCATTCCTCCACTGTCATGTAATCTCCCATCGGGCTATTGATCGGCCCTTTTCACAGGCAATGTGGGTCACTTCGCACGCCTCCCATTTAATTCTGATTTATTGATTGTTGTGGGAGCTTTTGACCGAAAGGGCACAGATAAGTTCTTAGACCAACAGGGGAAACTTTTGTTGTTCTCCAAACCCCTTCTGCAAATATCCAATAATTGTGTGCTGTTCTTATCCCACATGTGCTGGAGCTTATTGAGCAGCAGTTGCAGGCTGAGGTTGGTGTGAAACTAATTCTGTGGAAAGATAACATGAGCAGTATTAAAAGCATGTTAAAGGAGGTGTTACTCTCTTCTTCCAGCAATGTCTGGAGCTGGTCTGAACAGGCAGATGGGACAAATGATGGATGTGACAGAGACTGATGTTCCTCCACTGTCCAGGGGATGTTTCTAATTAGGTCGTGTGGGCTGAGCTGGTTCCCTGGTTTTTCTGAGCTGGGGCACCGGGGAGCTGGACTCTTTCTGACTATCGAGGGAGCAATGCAACCCGGATGGTTGGAACTTGGAAGACTGACAGTTGTATAGCAACAGTGTCTGATTGGCTTGTGAATAAAGTCCCTGTTCAGTTTTATTGCTGGCTCTAAGCTTGAATTTATTTTTGGGGTCTGTGTCTGGCGTCTGTCTGTTGGACAGTTGCTCAATACACAACTCTGTTCTAGATTGAAATATTAATAACTTTTGGCTGTACTGGCTAACTTTCAAATGATCCAATTGTCCAATTTTCCAACGCAATACTTAAGTGGTCTCACTGACTACAAATTTTGTCATTCGAATCAGATTTGTCTGTTCAATATGATATTCCACAATTTCTTTTTCCTGTAGAATCAAGCCACACTTAACTGAACTGCCACATTTTACAGCGGGACATTTGGGAGTTACGCTAATGCTCATTCGTTATAGTAAACAACCAAAGTTATTTGTCTGTTTACTTCAAATTAGCAACATAGTAAACTAAGATAATAAACATATACCTGCTAAGCATCAGCATCAGCATTGCGAGCTTGTTACCATACTAGCATTAGCATTTAGCTTCATTTTGTCCTTCTAATGGATTTGACAGCTTCCGACTCATTGCCTGAAATATATGACCGATCTCTGGCTGTTGCAGTCAACCGGTCTTCTTCGGTTTAGCTTTGGATTCACTGTCAAAGTGACTGCGATCAACAGTTATGTTTATTTATTTGAGAATGAAAAGTCACGGTATCTAAAATCAGATAATAATCAGCTGAACCTGCCTGATCCTGTTTCATCGGAAAATTGACTGTGTCTATAAAACATGGCAAGATATCATCTGCTGTTTCAGTTGGAAAAATCAGATTGTTAGATTCATGCGCCGCAGAGAACCAGATGACTCAGGTCCCCCATGAATGGAGGCTTTTAGAACTGAGTGAGGTGGCTTTCATTGTCTCACACACAGTCTCATGCACATGAACCTCAGCCAACCCACCCCAACATTCCTGAGCCCCTCGGTCCCCATCCCATTCAGACTGACACACACACACACACACACACACACACACACACACACACACACACACACACACACACACACTGCTCCCCAGCTGGTCGCCCCCGGTCACAATGCGTGCTGTCATCACACTCTGGAAAGTGACACAATCATCGCTCAGCTGACTGGCGTTTGTCTGCCCCGGTCTGCGTGATGCAGCATTGCTGTCTGTAGCGCATTTCTGTCATTTCACAGGTGAATGCCTGTTTAGTTGGTATAGCTTTGCTTTGGAGACACAGTCTAAAGCTTTTGACACCACAATGCCTTATTTTATTTTTGAAAATATGTATGTTTGTGATGTTGAAGGCTCATGCAGTCCATTTTTAGTGGAAGAATTCAACAGTTTACTTTACTTTTCTACTCAATGCCTATTGGTTTGTATTTTAAAAGGTGTACACAGGCATTGATGAGAACATAGATACTGAAGTGTTTCTTTTTGTGTGCAGGCTGGTTGAATGAATTCATTTTCTTTGTGATCATTCTAGGAGTTAATATGAGAAGGACATTTAAATACAATGACTGCTGGTTTAGAATGAAAGATTCTAATGGAAGATAGATGACACACACGGTCCTGCCCCCGTTGCTCCCGTCGCTGAATCTTATTTGTTATTCTGCTAAAAACCATTAGCCTCTATTTGCATCAGAATCAATGTCTGGTTTCTTTTCTTTTTCTCACGCTTCATGCTTGCTCTTTTTTTTATTATTTCTGCACAGCATTAGAATGAAAACCATACTTGATCCTGAGTTAGAGGGTCTTGGGGCCCTGGTAATCATCCTCAGTATTTGTGGGGGGGTTTTGTCATGGTGTAAGAGACTGGGATTAATTGGATGTTTTCCTCCATGAGTGAATCCTCAGAGTTAAACTTAAGATGTAGACACCAGCTATGTGTTCTGATGGTTCCCCATCATCCATCAGTTATTGTCAGACATGTCACTACTGAGAATAGAGTTCAATTGGAAGGCTTGGAACCACATCCCTATAAATATAGCGTCAGTTGTTATGCGAAGTGGAAAACCTGCTGTGTGTGTTGCACCTATATTCACGACATGAACAAGCATGAACTGAATGGAAAATAGGATTTGATCGATGTCCAAATTATCTGATGCATTTTAACAATGTTATAGAAATTTGGCCGACACAACACAGCTGTGATCCAAGTTATCCCCATGAAAATGTCAACATCAGCCTGATTTGTTATTCTTCATAACTGGTGTGAGGTGAGTCTGTCATCGAGAGTTCAGGCAAAAGAAGACGCTTTATGATTTATGATACTAGAGGAGGAAATAGCAAGTGAGCAGAACTGAATAAGAATTGTGCAATCAACATATAAGTGATCAAACCCCAATGCCTGAATCCATAAAGAGCTCCACCTGCTGTCCAGAAACGTATACCTCGATTTTTGTGTATATATATATATATATATATACCTCTATACCTGTATACCTCTTGGCAAATGAGAGGGCATCTGTCCCTATTGCTTAATTAGAAGTGAGCAGTTGGTGTACAGTCAAGCTGTTACCTGCCAAGCTGTTGTCTGTAGTAAGACATGCAAACAACATACAGCCAGAAACCTCAGATTTGTCTGTATTCAGTATATCAAAAATTTATTTTTAAACCTACTTATAATCAAATCTGCTGGCTGGTTAGATGTCTGGCAGTCAGTCCTAAACAAATAGTTATTTTGGGGTTTCTTTTGGAGCTCTGCGTTCAGCCTGCCACCAGCAGGGTGGAAGTTCAGATTTCCACTGGGCTCAACCATGCGGAGAACACAAGCACTCACTCTCGTGAAGGGGATAAAAGCATCTTCTAAATGGCACATGTTTGACTTGTTCAGTGGGAGTCCTGTTCTCTCTGACAGCAGCAGGCATAAGGCTCTGCAGGCTCTTTCAGGCCTGGACCAAAGCCAACCCGGCAATTTGAGGACACTATGTGTAAACTCTTGTCACAATTAAATTGTGACATTGCATTTACCATTTGTGATTTAAGTACTATCCCGATACACAAACACTGCAATAATGCATGTTACATCAGTGATAAGGAGTCCACTTGCTCAAATTCAGGCTCTGCTGTCTAAAAGGTTGTTCTAACAATTGATTTGCAAAGGTGCCCTCAAGACAACTTATGCAGCAGCCGACCAGATTCCCTGTTTCCTGCTTTAGGAATGGACACATCCAACTTTCCACTTCCCACTAGGTGTTTGGGGGTATTTGTTTGACAGTTGGCCAATTCTTACACATTGCTCCTTTTTAAGTGTCAACTAAATACCTACAATGGAATGGCTAAGTGTACAGTACTGGACTCCTGAGTGCGGTTATCCCCATCAGCTTGTTGGTAGCAGGGGATAAATGTTAATCCTGACTAATCTAGCCAGCTGCACCTCCCTCTTTTCAGGGGGTGAGCGAGCATGGCAGCTCCCCTGGGGCAAACTCCGACCCGGTCATTAAGGGTTGACAGGAAGGTCATCTACATGTATTTCCTTGGCACTGTGACTTTGACCTTTTGACTTCTGACCTCTACTTAAAAAGTAGTAAGTGGTGATGTATTTGACGTCACCTGTCTGGGTCCATTATGTTTGAATAATACAACAGCCATTTTTATTTTATTAACTGGAAACGGTCTGCCTTCTCTTACTGTGGTGTTGTTATGGCTTTCCCCATCTTCACATTTAGCCCACAGCTGGAAGGAAGAGGTTCATGGCCCTTCTTTGGGGGTTGTTGAAAGGCTTTTCTAACAAGTCACTAATGGTTTTGGTGGAATCACAAACAGAACTCATAGAATACAGTAGATGTCACAGAACACAATGAACAGATTGTGTCTTTCTACATTATTTTACCTGGTTTGCAGACTGACGCATTCAGGTCCACTTTGAATCACATATTCATGTTCCCGTTGTGCACTCACTCAGAAGTGGACTGTTAATGTTCTCAGTGATATAATCAGTTATTCAAACAGCTACTAAGCAACTTATGCAATGTGAGCAAAGCCTAAGCTTCAGTCACTGCACCCCCACCCCCACCACCCCCCACCCCCACCCCCTCTAGATTTCTAGGCATAATAGCTGTTGTGAAACTATTCAGACTTTGCAAAGCAACTCAAAGAATTTCTCTTTTCAAAGCTTAATTCCAACACTAATGTTGATCCAAACTGATCAGTCATCAGTCTTGGATGGTTTACAGTAAACACACACACACACACACACACACACACACACACACACACACACACACACACACACACACACTGGCAGGTGTGTCTTAGTGCTACTGTGTAATTAAGTGTACTCTGTTGGTTTTCATGATCCGACAGCTGACACGAAACCTTTATCCTATAAATAAATTCCTCTTAAAATCTGCTTAAGGAAGTATTTCATTTTAGCACGTGAACATTTTTGAGGTTTTGCTCACACAATCACACAGCTTGGTGTTCTGCGGTCTTAATTCCTGCTTGTCGTCACATGGATTATTACAGGACATAACTTTTAGCCTCTGCACGGTACTGTGGACTCTATTGTGCAGGATTTTGAGGCTGATATCATATTTATGTAATATCATCTTCACATTGGAGGTGAATCAGTGATGGAGTAAGGGAAGACTTCTGAGCTTCTGAATGCTTAAGTATTATCTAATCAATACCTTTTGTAATTGAATCATGTGAAGTGGAGCTGATCAGCATCTATGGAGTGACTGTGATGTTCTAAAGAGATATTTCCAGTATGTTGCCGCTCATGAATACCACATTTTTTTGTGTTAAATCCTTTTAGGTGTTTCTCAGTTAATTTCTGGGCCATTGCACCTATTCTGCACGATCTATCACTATCCCTCTGCACCTTCTTTCGTTTTTCTGTTCCCTGTTGGAGATACTGTGTCAGTCCCACAGGATTCTTTCTTCAAAAGCCCTAAACCCCCTGGGGAGAAGCACAATGGCAGGATTCCTGTGCATCTTGGGTGAGGAAAGCCTGGCTCCAGTGCTTCCTCTTCCTAATGGGAGCTCAGTGCTAACTTGGACTGACAGACGCCCATGTTCCCAGGGGTGATGGAGGGGCTTAGCCTTGGGGAAACTGTCAGGGAGGATGGATTCCAACACCTTCCAAAAGCTGATTTACAGATTTTGAGTTCTAAATGTGGGATAGAGGATTTTTAGAGATTTTTGTTTTATTTTAAATTCATCTTAGATATTTCTTGAATTGAATCACAAAACTCACTACACAGTATGTATGTTAGAACCTCTACAATTTATCAGTTGGACAATAAAAATCAACCAAAATGAGCCTTTCACCGATATTGATATAAGCGTATGTGTTTTCCAACATTTTCTGATATGAAAACTTGTTTGTTTCAGAATAAACAATGCAGAAAATGTAATAAAGGTAGAATAATGACGTCTTGGGAATAATTGCACTTTACTTTTTAGATATAAATATTGATATCAGTATTGGAATATTTTTACAACCGCTATCTGTCACAACACCTGCTATCATGTTGTGTTGATAGCGTAACGTAAAAAGCAAATTGTAATGCAATCAGTGTGTTGAGTTTCTTTTCAAGTGGCTGTTTCATCACGATTACACCAGCAGTCAAAGAGTGTCTCAATCCTCACACACTTGATGGCAGAAGCCATTGTAAACGCACTGATTAACTCTCATTGTGCTGCAGTGTTGACACAGTATGTCAGTGAAGCTGCTGATTAGTTCAGCCTTATGGAGGACAAAGCTTCTTGATGGGGGGACATGTCTGAACATGTACACAGGACAGAATCTTATCACGTTGAAAGTTTAAATGGGTTTTTGTTTGTTTTGGCTACACAAGCCTCCCTTTCTTAAAATGACAACATCAGATGAATCTGCGTATCATCTTTTTTGTTGTTGTTGTATTTACTATGATCCAAGGTCCGTTGCCTGGATACTGTACCGAGCATCATGCCTGAGCAGAGCCAGAGCTGGTGTGGCCCACTCTTTGAGAAACAAAAAAAAATTATATATATATTCTTGGGATTAATATTAGCTGGTACATTCAGTGATTCAGTATAATTGCAGCAGTTAGCTGTGATGCTAATCTGGTACCTGCCTTAATTGGGTGAAGATTTCTGTCTCATGATATAAGTCTGTCTAAATCACACTAAGACAAGTTGACCTTGGTTTAACTTCTGGACTCTGAAATGAAGCATCCACGCAGCTGAGAAATGTTTTTAGTTGCTTTTAAGGTTAATGATGTGTATTTTTTCTCTATTTAAACGGAGACAGGACTCATGACTTCTTTCTAGTGTGTTTCAGTGGATAATTAAGGCTTGTTTATGGGGCCCTTTGTTCTATAAAAGCAAGTTTGAGAACCTCACTGACTCTGGCTTCAAGATGTCCATCTCAATAAGTAAAGACCAGGGCGTCTATCTGTCTGTCTAACAGACTTTCTGACTGTGGCTCCCAGTGTGGCCGGTGGCTGGTTGTTGCCCCCGGCCTCATGGAAACTGTAGCAGGCAGGATATTGGAGACTAGTGAAGGCCCCTGGAAAAGTCCTGCTGCTTAGGAAGCTTAAATAAGAGGGCTGGTGTGGACACGGACTTCTTTGTTACTGATCTTGCAAAGCTGTGGGGGGTTGTCACTAAAATCCTGGTAGATATGGGATGTAAGTTCTGGTAAGGTATCTGCATGGGTTGGTTTATGAATCAGAAACCACCAGTTAGGATATTGTTGATCTTAAGACAAAGGGTCTTAGCTATTGGAACGTCCTATAGTGCTAAGGGTCAGTTTCCCCTCAGTACTTGACAAAGTTTACCAGGCATCTGCACTGTCGACAGCGCACTTAACCAAGATAAACAGTGATCTTTATTCCACAACGGATAAAGCAAAACAGCAAAACTCTGTTGTCTTAATGGAAGTGATGAAAGTCTAACGGTGAAGTGGATAATCCAGCAAAACACAAAACAAAGGGATCTTACAGTCAAGTGCTTTACTCTGAATACAACGGAAATCTTTGAAATTGTCCATCCCTGTTTTTATTGAAGAGAAAATGAAGTTTCTTCTATTTCTTTTTTTAACTTTCTTCCTTTTTCGCTCTGATTCACAATTTCACTTCCTGTGTCTTATTTCACCGAGACGATGTAAAGTAGGCTGGGTTAGTAGAATGGGGATTTGTGACTGCACACCCAGGGTAATTACTAAATTAAAGAGGCAGAGTTTGTACCACGAAGGGGAATCTAGAGGACCCTGGAGTGTGAACTGAACAGAGAGGTTTGAAGGTTCATTCCCTCTTGTACGCAAGCCTTAAAGCCAGCATGGGGGGGTGACACAATGAAGCCCTGTTTCCCCCTGCCCCTTCCCAGTGGTCACCCTAGTCCTCTAAAGGGACATTGTTGGTGAGATCAGGCTGTTTTCCTTTCACGCCACTGCTTTCCCTGCAGCTTTTGGCCTTGTGGTAAGTTTGCACTGCAGAGAGAGCAGAGGGTTATCAAAACATTAGAGACCCAACCCGTAATTCAGATGTACATGGATAAATATAAGACAATTTAAGGTTCAGTATCTTGCCAAGTGCATCTTGCTCATGAGGACTTGAAGAGCAAGGGATTGAACCAATGACCTTCCGATTAGAGGACGACCTTCTCTATGGTTTTAGCACAGCAGTAAACTACCTCGAATTTTCAGCTAATTTTACATCCATAAAAAGTTATTAGAAAGATATATATTTAAGTTTTATAGTAGAAATCGAAGGCCTCTCAGCATAATGTAAGAAATTGATTTTGTATATTGTCTTATCTCGAAAATGTTTGCATGTAAGCAAAGGAAATTGAGCCAAGTTTTAATCCATAGTCCTAGTCCATTCTCTTTTCTAAAGTTTCAGCATAAGGAGTAACATAGTTCAAAATATGGATTTTGCATTGGCAAAGTAAAGACTCCCTCTTGATCCGCCAAGTGCAATATTTATAATGTAGCACCGTTCTTTGTCTTAATAATGTGTGTGCTCTCTGAGAAAGGGAGCTGCTGAATCATTCACTGTTCATAAGTAATAAACTAAGCTGAGTCGGGGTTGGGTTTTCATCTTTAAAAACTAAACTGTAAAATTCATGCCCACACACAAAAATCTTTGGATCTATTTTTCTTATTTGCTTATGAATATATGAATATGACCGATTTTTAGATGTTCTTACTTCACACTCACACACATGCAGGTTTTTGAAATGCTAAATGCCTTGTTATGCAAGTCACAGCCTCAGCATCAGCTTGCAGCTAAAACAGGATAATGTAATCAACCTGCCTCTCACCCTAGTTCACTGTGACTCGAGTTAAAGTTTCATTTGTCCTTCTGAGCACAGTTCGCCTCCTCTCTTCTTTATTCACGTCAATCGCAGACTCATCCTGAGTCCAAGTACTTCTCCTTTTTCCTGCTATGTGGGCCCAAGGCCTCCCGAAGCTTGGAAGAGAGTTTGGGGAGAGCTAGGAGGGAATGGGGATGGAAGTGAGCAGCACCAGTGGGGGCCAGGAGCGGGGTTAATCCACAACCCAAACATTGTTCATCTAATCAGGGGGGAAATGGGACGGACTGGCTGGAATACTAACATTTAGCTCAGGACCAGGCCATTTCAGTCGCAGGAAACTTTGCTTGTTTAATCAGAGGGACCTATCAAGAGGCAAGGGAGGCATAAGGAACCAGGGGATGGAATTCAGACAGTTTAAGCTCTTAGGAAAACAAGTCTGCAAGAAAGTGGTCTCTGTCTGAATGCCATGTGTATGGTTTGAATGTAAAGACCACTTTATATGACGTGGGCATCACATTGTGGTGTTTGTCAGTAAAGTCAGAAACTACTGAACTTAATCAGATTTGAAAACTTTCTGCTCCACCGGCTCCCTGTTTTTATTCACATCTAAATATATAATTGGCCCGGGCAAGCCTGAGAAGAAATGTCCCAGTCTGGCATGTCATTGGCTGCAAAGTGGGAGTATGTGGCACATTTGTTTAGCAGTTTTTTGCCTCACTGAGTAATAATTAGAGTGACAGGGTGATAGGAAAGAAGAATTCGCAGCCTGTCGTAAATGTATCACATGAAATCACGATGGTGTCGGCTGCTGATGAAGGTGTTTCAGGAGCTTCAGGAGCTTCAGGAGCAGTGTTTTAGGACTTAGGGCTTTTTAACTTTGCAGAACAATTTAACACACCACGGGAAAGAAAACCTGAAAAAAGCAGAATGTGTCTCCTTTTAAAATACTAAGATTTTGAGGTTTATCCAAAATGTTATAACGGTGGGAGCAACATTTTTAAATTTGCAGTTCTTACCATCTCAGGGAATTGCAATTTCCAATCATCAGGAGCCTTGCTGTATTTGTCTGTGAACACATGTACCAGAGAATAGTCAAAGCTGTTAATCCACCCCCCAGAAAAGTGGAAGTTTATCATGGGAGAGATGAAGGTTAACAGTATCTAGAAGTTTAAAAAGCAGGTTAATAAAAGGGCCAGTTAATAAAAAGAAAAAAGTAATTAAGTCAACCAAGCGTTTAAGTTTATAGCCATCATAAAAACAGCAGCGTTTTACTGGAGCAAAACTTCTTTTTCAAGTTTATTCGATCTATAAATGTTATAAATGAAAAGTCTTTTGAAAGTCAAGTGCTTGACGTTGTTTGCCGACCTGCCCCTGACACAGATCTCCAAACTAAAGAATCAGAATACATTTAATGAATGGAATGGTAAACAATTGATTCATGGTTCCTAGTTGACATCCTGACGATGAGGAGGTGCAGGTCTACTGACTGTTAATGATCATCAGCGGAGATCATAAGTAAAGCAAAAATGTTTAGCTACTGCTCCTCATCTTTAGCTGGTTCTGAGGCTCTCTGTCGCCGGTCTGTGGTTCGTGTGCATCAGCTGTAACCAATTAACTTGAAGGCAGCCCTAAATTCAACTCGACTGTTGTCAGTTTGCGTGCTCGCTGCGCGCCATCATCTTGTCAAAGACAGTTTGTGAGAGAAGAACCACCACGCTGTGATGCCACTGTACAACCACAAGTGAGCTGAGTGTTCCTGCAAAAACCAACAGAGTGAAACATCCTGGCGCTTCATGTCACGTCACTGTGGGCGATGGCGACACGCTTTTACAGACTCTGTATTTTGAGAAGGGATGAGGACATTGTCCATCAGCCCAGCCCCAGACACCACTGCCTTTGATGCTTTGGTGTCCACTGACACTGTGTATTTAAAGCTTGACTAATGACGCAAAGGCTAAGAATGCAGCTTTTGCAAAGACCCTTTTAAAAGGCGATTCCCAACATACTTGAACCGACGTGTGTCACGGGGAAAAATTAGCAGTAGCTTGTTCGTTACACCGTCAAACTCTTGAGTAACAGAAAATACACGAGGAAGCTTTTGATTTTACTTGTGTGTCAATATTGATGTCCCACGTGGTTCGGTTCTCTCCTGAGAAGCGTTTGACTCATTGCTCTGCTAAAGCGAGAGGCACAAGCTGAGCCAAGTCTGGAAAACTGCGAGCACTCCAAGTTTCTCACTTGTCTTTTGCAATTACTTTCACAGAGTATTTAGCTGAATCTGATAGTCTCTGTGTGCGTGGTGTGCACATTTCCTTCTAACCGTGAGCAGGTGACGGGCTGTTTTGCTTGCAGCCATGTTTGTCTGCAGGGCTTGATAAGAAGAAGGGGTCTGAATTAAACTGGATTATAAAAGCTAAATGTTAGGAGTGCGTCAGTATCCTTTTCTCTAGAACAGAACATGGGTTGTACCAGTTGGGATATTTTGAACAGCAGTGCACTCAGGCCAGCCATGAACTCTCTGTATGTATAGAGAGGAGACAACTTAAAAGCAGCTTTCATCTTCAAGACTGCCAGGCCTCATGTGGTTCTTTGGCTTTGATTAAGGGGGGGGGGTCACTGTCTGTTCACTGAAAATAAAAAAAATCATAGCTTTCCTGCCAATTTACTGTAAGTTTGGAAAGACGTGGTGTAATGAGTAGATGGCCAGAAAGAAGAGTATACCTGTGTTTTGTGGAGGTTAGGTTTTCGTCCCCTGTGCATTCGGCTCTGTGGTTGTTGGTTTGTTTGTTTGTTGGCAGGATCGTGCAAAAACTACTGAGGACACAGGCAAAGAAAGACTTGAAATAATTTTCAGCCCGGATCCAAACAAAGCAGAGCCAGTTAAACTTTCTTTAACATTGCGAGATTTGATCTTTTTTATATTTTCACTATATACAACTAGCCGGGATATGCACTAGTTTCTGTGCAGTAACTGTTTCTGGAGAACTGAACAAAAGAAGCTACATTTTGAAAGTAAAGAACGATGTATGGTTTTCTAGTCATATTCTATATTGTAGGAGTCTGGTCACACACACACGATGAATGCATCAGCAGAGTTTGTGCAGGTCGACAAGAAGGCCGTACAATAAATAATTTAATTTCATCATTGGTTTATTTTTCATCCGTTATCTAACGGTCGGTGATGACATGTTGTTATGGAACTCGGCCACATATGCACCAGACTTCCAGGTGGTCCACAGATATACAGTGTGAACGCAGACAGCAGATGTTCATTCAGAGCTCAGCTCATCGTGACAGGCAGTCGGCCCGTCTCCAGAGACGAAGGTGTGACATCGAAAACCGATCTGCTGTGAGTAAATGTGTTTCTGCAGGCTGACAAACAAATGCCCCCTGGGCTGCTTTTTATTTGGTGGTATAGTGACAGGAATTTAGTAACAGTAGCACAATAAATTATTGAAGATGTTTTATTGATTACAATATGCTGAGTTGGCTGGCTCGTTTTCCTCTGAGGTAAGGCAAAAGCAGATCTTTTATTAGAATCCAAATTAGAGTCTAGTTGGCAGAAACCAAACATATGGTAAAGATGCTTCGGTGTTTCTGATTGTGTCTATCTTCAATCATTCATCAATCAGATAATGAAACTATTCTGTAACCAGAAGGCTACTGGTTTAACCCTCAATGACTCATTATAATATTCAGTAAGAAACTTAGTTAGCTGCCAAAACCCTTAATAATAGTGATTTTCTACTTAAGTTATACCTTAAAGATTATTTGAAAATCTAAATAGCTGCAGGTGGATTATCTCTCCCTGGACTCATTGATTCATTGACCTATTGTTGCAGCTCCAGAACACGTTATAATCTGCTCAGGGTGAGTCGACTATTACAGTCCATCATGTGAATATATGAAGTAGCTTCTGCTCAGATAAAACCAATGAGTCTTGCTGAGTGGGAGCAGAAACATGACTAATCAGCGGTTGTGTAAGGTTTCCCACACCAGATGACTCTCGCATGTGCCGGGGAACATTTGTGCTTTTCTGACTAAAATGAGAGCAAGATTAGAAAAGTGTGTTTGTGTTTTTTTGACACACAAAACATCAGTGAGGAATTTGCCACAACACACTTGTAGTAAAGACAACACACAACATACTGTAAGATAAAGAGCTTGTATTTAGTATAAACCCTGGCAAACAATCTGGTTGTGATCACATGAAATGTTATTTCTGCAATGTAAACTTGCACTTCTGTGTAACTGATCCGGCTCTGGGGTTTTTCTTTTTTTTCCTCCAACCTTTGACCAGTACCTTTTTTTATTTATGTCTTCCCTTCCTTTTTATTGTGCTCTCCATGACTACAAATCACCGTAATTCACTGCTGCTGCCTACAGCGTGTGGCTGGCACATGTGAATGATGAACTTGTGCAAATCCAGTACAAAGAACTTACATAACAGTTTGTCCCACGCATCATTTTTCTCATCGTTATCTTTGTGTTAGAAAATCTTATGGCCGTTTTGTAGCCTCCTATTTTGACAGAGCTCTTTCTAGCCATAGCAAGGTTCAGTCTGTGAAACGCGCTCATCCACAACAACACATTGAGTCTAAATAGTCCACTGTCACCAAATCGGTGTATAAATATTCCCCTCAGGAGCCGGGGTCCAGATCAGGGATTGGACTGTTGCGCTCCAGTGCTGATTCCACTGTGTATATAATACCTTGCCAATTATGCTCTATTAACCATCATTACCCGTGATGATCCGTGTTTCATAATACTGGAATTGTTCATTGTCTCCGTCCCGGGCAGCGACTTTGCTGCTTATTCCAGCTCGGCTCATTTGATTTGAGAAATTCAGCCACTTCCGTCGCAACTTCCACCAAAAATAAAAACTGGGGCCTTTGCTGGTGGGAGAGTGAGTTAATGGTTTTTGTTTTGCACGTGTGTGGGTCCATCAATCTCTCTGTTTGTGTCAGTTAATGAATAATCGTCCGGATCTCACTTACATGTGCCTCTGGACTGAATATGCATGTTGGATCATCTCTCTGGCTGTTTCTACAGTGTCTTCACAGTATCTGCTGGCGTCACCGTCTCCAGATCAGCGGGACATCATGATAAATGCTCGGATCTGCAACTGATTGCGGTTGTTTAGTGGTGATCTGCGACGCGGGCTGTAGAAGCATGATCCAATATTAGCCCAAATCTTATAAAAGCCTCTGCCAACTCAGGGAAACCTCATGATGCGTGCTAAAATTAGGTAAGGAGGAAAAAAGATACACAAGCTTTTCTGTTTTCCAGAGCCACATTGGACCCAGATGCATGGAGTGCCTCTGTCTGCTCCGGGGAAGGGAGAATTTACAGCAGCTTTCTTTTCTCCCACTATTTGACATGTGTTATTGGTGTTTACTTTGTCGATAACTCTGTATTCTCTTCATTTTTTTGTTGATCTCGTGTAGGTAAACCCTTCAGTTGCACATTGCTTTGGGAAACTTAAGCGAGATGGAAAATTCCTTTTAAATGCTGAGCTGCACCGAATAATGATTTTTATTGTCGACTAATGTCAAGAGAAGTTTACGATCCCTTTGATCACAAGTTTCCACAGCACAGGTTGACGCCTTCAAGTAGACCAACAGTCAAAGATTCTACCGGAGATGTTAAACAGAGAAAAGCAATAAATCTTCACATTTGAGAAGCTGGAAACCGTGTTTCTTTGATAAATCTTATAATTTCAACTCTAATTCTATTTGGTCTTGTACATGGCACGCAAATTTTATTGATTTGTATTCTCAGAAATATAAAACATATAAACCTGGCAGTGTTGTAAAAGACGTTGAGATACTTTTCAGTTTTGCCAACCTTTACTGTTCCTTTCAGGCTTGGGGTCTTTTTTGCATACCCCCATCCCATGTTTTTTTGTTACTCTATCAAAGGCTGAAAAGTAATCTTGAAGAAGCATAACAAGCTGACACGTTTAAATGTTCTCTGTGATGGCCCCCCTCCAGTTCCTGTTTCCCTCTTCAGCCCTCACCATCCACCGACATGCCAGCACACCGAGCTCAGAGCAAACAGTCCACAGTCACAAAAGAGGATCCCTGCAGCGGTGGCAGGGGTGGCAGCTTGTGAAAGGGCCTGGATGATTGATCGCAGGCCGATACCACTCCTGACCTTTGGCTGAACCTCTAAGAGCTGAGGGGACCCTCACCCAGAGGGCCCCCCCCTTCTATGTAGAGTCAGATGTTCCTAATTTTAATACTTTTCTTTGTCTTTTGACATATTTTGTTTGAAATCCCAATTTCCCATGAAGCCAAAGATTTCTATCTTTTTAATGATGATGAAAACTTGACTTTGTTTTTGTACCTTGTCGTGAAACAGTTGATTTAGATTCTGCAATGCTGGAGATTTAAGAGGTTCTATTGTCCAGTCCCTTGCTTGGAGAAGACAGTGAACTACACAAATCAAACTCAGCGGTATTGTGTGTGTCTCTCCTCCTCCTGCTCATGTCGTGGAGTTTGTATCACTGAACAGCCCGGGTGTCCACTGTTGTTTTTGTACCGTTAAAACCAGAAGCATTTACAGATTAAGCTCTTCTTGCCAAGTTGAATTAATGAGATTATTGGCAGCGGGCCAGAAGATTTGTTTACATGTGTTCTTGAACTTGGCTTTAGCAAAGCGTGGGATCCAGTCAGGATTACACAACGCCCTTAAGACAGCAGCATGAAAGGTAGAAGGCTACAAAGCAGGCGTGTGATACGGAGGCTGTCCTGTAGGCCGGGAGCACACGTCTCTGTTTGTGTTTGCCAGCTCTTGAGCTCACAGCTGTCAACTCTTCAACAGGCTGATCGTAGTTTGCCTCCGGGCCATGAAGCGAGTAGTGTTTTAACTTCACCCAGTCACGGAACCCTGCCTGTCTACAAACCTTGAGTTATTGGTCTTGAATGTGGGACAGGTCGTTGTCCAATGCTGTGGGGCCTCTGAGATCACAGTCCCGCTGCAATAGGTCTGTTTTCATTGGATTTCCCTCAGGGTGGATAACAATACCATACTGTGTCTATATATATATATATTAGTGCCCAATGACGTCGTGACAGACTATGTGCTGCAGCGATTGTTGTCAACCAATCGCAAGTCAGTCTCAGCTGTAAATCACCAAACTTACCAGATAACTATCTACTTTTTTAGTTTGGTCCATGTCCCGTCCACTGACATGGAGGAGGCAGGGTTTGTGATCTCTACTCCAGCCAGCCACCAGGGGGTGTTCAGCAAAGCTTTGGCTTCACTCCTGGTAGCTGTCATATTGTTCATTTAATGGTCAGTTTATGATCAGTACAGCCATGAGCTGAGTGGCTGTGTTACAGGAAGTTCTTGATTTGGCTCTTGTCCTGATTGAATCTGCAGTGCAAGTGTTTTCTCTGTATGTTGATTAAAAGAGGAATTCTTGGCAGTGATATTTCAGTTGTGTTCCATGCCAGACAGAGCTGACTGTAGAGGAATCTCTCCTCATCACAGTGATGTTTTATTTCTCAGAAGCATGAAAGCTGTATCTCTGGGGAGTTTTCATGCTGGAACTTCTTCATGTTTAATATTTTATATTTCATCAAAGCTAAGCAGAATTCTGCAAAAAAGCTGCTTTTGCGTCTGCAAAGTTCACTTGTGCAGTTTCTAAACCTACAGACACGTCCTATCTTTGTGGACACAGCGACGGCTGCTGTTGGATAATGAATCCCTGAGAATTACTCCAGTTTAGACATAAAGGGTTTGCAAGAGGAAGGAAGTGAAAAGGAGGGAAAAAAGCCAACCGGCATCGTTTGATTGTTTGTGAAACAATGCGGGCGACATTCCACTGAAAACAACAAACGCGACACATTCCTCTTTTTAATTGAGGCCCCTCGTCTGACCTGCATGGGTGTGCAACACAGATCCAGAGGTTTCCAGCACATTTAGGATGTTTTTCTCCCAGTGAGGTGATTTTTACTGTACCGGCTGCATCAGATTTATCTCAGACTCTCTTTATTCTTCAGTCTCTGTATGAATATTTGTTTTGTGATCAGGAAACAGTACCACTTTTACTGTAGGTGGTCTTCTGTGGGTATTTTATTTCTTCCTTTGTTCGATCTGATGCCGACGAGGATCCTGGGGTTTCTGATTTAGTGTTTAATAGCAGCCTCAAATGACTTTTATTTTCCTGGACATTAAGCCGTTAACCTACAACAAACAGCACTTCCCCGCAATGCCATCTCGACTTTAGCACGATACCTTCCTGCTGTAACTCAGGAGGTTTTATTGGTCTGCGAGGTAATGCAAACGCTAAACCCACCAGCCAATCATCCCCTTTATATGAAAGGCTGGTCAAATTTTACTTCCTGGCGGTTTAACATGTCCAACTCGTGTGTTTTTTATCCTGCCTCACAAAGATCTTTGATGTAATCAATATATCAATTCTGTGTTTTATGTTGGTCGAACGTCTGTTGCTTCAAAACGTCCAGACAGGAGTTTCATGGGCTCTTCAGCTCAGAACGACACTTGTGGGAGCGGCAGACGTATATAAATCAACATCCTCTGTAGCTCCAGAGCTGCTGCCAAAGAGCTGCAAGGCAACATGAAAGCCGAATAGTACTGTTGACTATGTTGTAGCCAGTAGATTGATAGATATTGAACTTTATTGTCGGTCCCAAGTGACAGAAATTCTCCTTTTGACAGGACTCAACAATACACACACATAATTCACAATTGACAACACACAGTACATATTTAAAAACAAGACTCAACAATGCACATCATTAACATTTAAAACATAGACACAAAACACTTGTTAACGTGCATGCAACAAAACGACAGGATATTGAGCTTTCATTTGAGACACAGATTTTCACCTGGAGCCCAACTGAAGTGAATTAAAGTTCAGTAACTCAAAGCACGCACAGGCCGAACCCTTGAGCTTTCCTCTGTGAGTTTGTTTAGTGAGGAAGACATGGAAACCTGAGCGTGTTTGTTGTACATGCTGATGGGTTTCTGGATAACGGTGACGGCCACATCTCACAGAAGTAAAAGGTCATTCAGTTCGAGCACAGAACCAATATCCACCTGACACATTTATTGAAGAGCTTCTAAATCAAGGTCATCTGCTCGGCTGCAGGTTTTTTTTTTTTTTTTAGGCTGCTGATATAAAAGTATCTAGGCCACTGGATCTTCACAGAGATCAGACCATGAAATGTTATTTTCTCATGAACAAAACCAGGGAATACTATTCTCCAGTGTGCTAAAGCTGGGATCTTTGCACATGAAGATTTAATGTTATTCCCTCTTGTACGAGAATGTCAGTGTGTAAGATCAGATCTGGAAATGCCATTCATCTGTGTATAAAATATGGAAATGTTATTGACTCATAATTGCATCCACAGACTGCATCTGCTGCCATTTAGCTGCGCACAGAACACTTTTTTAAATTTAACTTTATTTGTCTGGCAGAACTGGAGAAAGAATTAAATGCATTGATTAAGTTAAACCTCACCGGGCTGCAGAGCCAAAGGAGGTTTTTCTGGCCAAGTAACTTCAGGCTTGAGCGCGATGGAAAAAGGCAGGAGGCAAGAGAGGAGGAAGATAATTACCACGAATCCTACTGCTGCTGCTGTTTTATATAATTGAGAAATTGCAGTGTAGCGACATTAGACTGCCTGTGTCAAACAGAGATAATACATCTTTAAGGTTAGAGCAGCTTTACGAGCCTTTTATCAATTGCTGTCATGAGAATTTGTAGCATTTCGGATTTTCTCCCAGGCAGTTTATGTTTCAGAGGCTGTTGATTCCCCAACCCTGCTCTAAAGCTCTCTAATGAGCATAATATATTCATTATGTTATATATTTTTTGAGACTTCAGTAAGTGACCCTGTCCAGCCAAGACATAGACAATCACGTAACCCTGTAAATCCAGAAACTGAGGTTTTATCCTTTGGTTCTTTTACAGAAACAAACCAAGATACGACCTAGTAATTAATGAGCTTAAGAGGTGTCGATGGGGAGATTTATTATCCCTTGGACAGGTGTTAAACATCAACTTTGCCACTTAGCTAACACTGCTCAATGATGTTTGACTCAACAAATAGCATAACCTGTTTTTCCTCATCCAGTCAATATAGTGTAATTACAGCTTGTGGGTTTTGTGGGCCATGTGTTTGCACTGAGGGGCAAACTTTGAGGTCTCACACTCAGGCTTCACTCATCGCTTTTGTGTTGTCAACTCCAGACGCACAATGTGTTCGTCACAAGTGCTGCTGCAGTCGGGGGGGCGAGCAGCTAAATGCCAGCACACAGGGAAGGACTGTGGCACTTTCATTTCTGTGTTTGTATATCTCCATCTCTATTGGTCTAGCTCCCTACTAAACATTAGCACCTCACGGGGCCTCCCCCGACCCTCACCACCCCCCAGCAGCGGACATGAGGCCCCCTGACGGCCGACATGCTGACATACAGCAGTCCGTTTCTTTTGTAACGGATCCAAGCTCCACGTCGAGGCAAGAAGCCGACAGAGACGCACAGCTGGCTGACGACTCTACGTCTCCACAGCTGTGCAAATACATGTGAAGGAAACTCTGCAGGAAATTTAATCTTGTAATTGTTTTGGCTTCCAAACCGGCGGCCCAAATGGGTTCCTACGTTTTTATATGTGCCAGTGTTTGTGTGAACAAATGGATTTTAAATTGACTCAGTCACAAAAGTCTTGCAACAGCAGATATTTCTGAGTAGGAGGCAATTATTATTTCACTGTGGGTGCTTGTGTTTGCACGAGTGTTTCGTTTGAGTTAACGTGGGATGTATGTATTTATGAGATGTTCTCTTCACTCTCATGACTAAAGGTGAGAGGTTGAAACTTCAGCTGAAGCGTGAACACCAGGAGCAACAACAAAATAGCATTTCAGAGTCCTTGTGTTTCCTATATGCTGCAGCTGAACCTCGCATATGTTCAGGTATTCTAGCTCGCAGCTATAAAAAGAAAAATCTATATGTGTTGTAATAATGCACACATAACTCAGGATGCACTGCAGTCGTGCAAACACATGCAAACGGGCTGCTTCTCCTCCTTCAGAGGGTCTGAGCAACTACTACCCGATAAATCCCCTGTCACGACACATTAGCCTGCCAGAGCCATTTGGTCGGGATGATGGCGGCTTATGTCAAGCTTGTTAGTGTTTAGCACTGTTAACCAGAGGGGGACTTGATATACGGCCGGCCGCTCTTTGTGCTCCTCTCCATACCGTTCCCGGGATTTACTGTGAGGGGAAGGACGTGAAAGGAGCGTTGATAAAGGTCGCTGCGCTTGTTTCTCGGCTGCAGTTTGTGCGCCTCGACTTCAGAAACTGAAATTATCTTTTGATCTGCTTTTTTTGATCCGAACTGCTTTGTGCTATATTTTGCTGAAACACTCCTTCTCTTCCCTCTGTAGGCTGTGACAGGAAGATGTTTTGGTGACAGAGATTTCAGAGGAGGATTGGAGAATGGCATACTGCTGTGCGAGTAAGTTCTGACTATACACCTTTATTTTTAATCTAACTGTCTTTAGTATATCTAACTGTTCCCTTGCTGTCTGTCAAGCTTTTGTCTTTGTTCCTATTCTCTTGAGGGAACTGATGCTTTCTTAATATGGTCGTAAAGTATAGGTCATTTTAATTTAACGTTTCTATTTTATTTAAACCATTAAAATTATACTGTTACTCTTAAAAAGAAGTTCTAGACCTGTGCAAAGGTCAGAAAAGTCATGTTCATAGGTTGACTGAGTCCTCAATAATATAATAATATTCTTCCCTCCAAAGTTTATTATTAAATCACTTAATGAATACAGGGTCTTATGCATGTGATCGTTTCAGAGCTATAAAATCCTGACAATTCATGGATTGATATATACTTAATTGCTCCAGAGGGGAAATGTAGGAAGTTGAAAGAAGAAAACATCAATCCTGTGAACCTAGAATAACCATGCGGTTATAATAAAGTTGACAAGAAGAACAGATTTCCCTTTCATACCTACACTGATTTGTTGCAGCACCATGCTCCAGTGGTCAGAGAGACTGGCGTTCTGTTGAATTGTTCTCCAGTGTGACACTTGAACTTTTGTCTCAGCGGCTCATAATAAGCAGAGGTGCTGAAATGAGACTGAAAACACACGCAGACACTTGCAATTTCCCTCTTCTGCATTCCTCGGTGCCAAGTTCAGTTACACAAGCCCAGTGTTTACTCTGTCTTTGTTGTGAGTACAGACCTCTGGAACAATTTAACAGTGTCCGACTGCTTTTGGAATTTCTGGAATATCGTGGGAGATCCCGTCGTCCTTCAGGCCTTGATAATTAGAGAATAATGGTGATTTTATAAATGGCAATTTGTATTTTTGGAACTTAATTTGAATTTTGGGCAATTGGTCAAACAAAACAAGACATAACCACTTGATTGTGTTTTTTCACGATGCAGATCTATCTGCCCGATCACTAATCCTAGTTCTACAGATGAATGACATGATTCATACCCGATTTTCTACTTACGGACACATTTTGCAACTTGCAGAAAAAATCCCCAGATTGGAGCCAAATCAGTGGTCGTTCAGCAGTCACCAATCTTTATGTGTGAACTCCTCAAAAATAAGATTACCAGATACCGACATGTTGCTTCCTCTGATTCGATATCGTGGTGAAAGATAATGTAGTGTGTCACCAGTCAGCTGTGTCGTATGAACTCACAACAGACTCACAAGACTGTTAGTCATTTACTGTGAACAGCGATCCAGCAAAACAACAAGTTTGAAAGTGGTGAAGTCTGAACTTGGCATTAAATAAACTTATTGTTCTGTTCATGCAATAAGTGAGATTTATTTTCATCATAGATTCAAAAAAATCGAGCTATTTGAAATCAACAGAAGAAAAACTGAAACCAGACTTTTATACTTTCACAAACATGCATTGGTTTTACGGCACACAACCCATGGAGAGTATATTCACCAGTCAAATCACTTGGCAAACATCCACGTTAAACCTCGTAAAACACTGCGTTCATCATCACTTATAGTGGATGTTCTCACCCGGAGACACAGATTTACATTAAGTAAAAGGCTGCAGAAAAACTTTCAACATGACATTTCATTCAGTCAGTTACAGGGAACAAACCTGTGATCCTGTGGGCAGCCTTCCAAACGTTTAGGTTACTGATGTGATTTAATCATCAACCCTTATACCCATTACCTTGGAAGTGTTCAGTCACGCAATGCACTGAACCGGTATCCAAGCAACGTCCAACCTCTTCCTTTAAGGCTTCAGGAAATGTGTTTGTCCCTGTAAAATACTCGTAAGATGATGTATTTATGTGCTTAGTTTGTTTTGGTTGTCTCCTTGGTTTTAAAAATGCAGCAAATAATTCTCACTCTTGTTCTTATTCCCACTTTATCATGAGGCTGTAATAAGTTTAAACTGTGACAGAAACAAACACATTCCTGCCGATAACTGGAAAAAATGATGATCACGAGTATCATTACATTTATCACATCAACTTTTCAAAATATGGTAAAAGTCGTCTGAACCAATGCTCGTCAATCTTTCGGGCAGAAATCCATCTAAAACAAATTAGAGAAATCCATTCGGTTGCCATTAAAAAAAAAAATGGAAGCACACATTGAAACATTATTCTCATTCCAGGCAATTTTTCAAGAGGGGAAATATTGTCTTCACTGTTGCTCGCTCTCTCTCCACCTACACACACTGTGCAGAGAGTTCTCCTCAGGTCGTTTTGAAGTTATTCTGGGAAACATTGAGCAGGAAACCTCACTGAGGTAAAGTGTGATGAGGCAGGCTGAGGGGAAAGGGTTCACTAGAAAGGTAGATCACAGCATTTCATTCCAAAATAACTTGTGGAATGCTGTGAATATCACAGGAGCTGCTGATATCTGATGCCTAGTGTTTCCAAGGTTGGGTTCTTCCTTTAAGAGGGCTGACTCATAATCGTTCATCAAAGATGAAAGTGCAGAGAGACAGAGGGAGATGTGGGACGTTGGGAACGGTTTGTTCATGAGTAACAAGCAGGCAGAGTTAGTCGGAAATGAACTGTAAAAGAAAAGGGTTTGCATCCATGTTTTCAATAAGGAATAACAACACCAGCACATAACCTTCACGTGTGTGTGTGAGTGTGTGAGTGTGTGAGTGTGTGAGTGAGTGATATGACAAGAACGGGTAAGACAAGTTTTACAGTCACTTTTTGTGTTTGATTGAAATTCACCCTTTGTTGTGCTCTTCTCTGTGTGTCTTTTTTTTTTATTAGGTTGCTGAGCTCCATTAAACCTGGTCTGGTGAAGAAAATTAATAGACTTCCAACACCCATTGCTGGTCTGGTAAGTCCACTACACTACCTCATCGTTAAAACCCAAATTTACAGCCTCTCCGCCCGAAGCTTACAACTTTAATATATAACGTATTCTGTCTCTTGCCTCTTCCTGCTTTATGTCTGTGTCTCTTCCTCTCCTTTCTTCTTCATATTTCCTTCTCCAGAAATACATTAGATGTGTGTTTGGTTCAGTGCTCTTTAATGTTAAAAACTTGCTGTAACCTCCCTTGAACAAAGTGTTAATGTTTATACATGATTTTTTATGGGGGAGAGTGAACGTGACACAGAACAGAGTAGTTCCAAGTAGGAGATGGACTTCGACCTAAGACATAACAAGGAGCTTGTTCCTAAATGAGGGGCTACACCTGCTGGCAGATTAGACTGCAAACCGGCCGCTATAAGAGATTTAACACCACTAACGTCCTCTATAGCACCGAGGCAAGAATGTTAGAAAGTAGAAAGATGAGTCAAGTGCCCAAAACAAAACCGGGACCCAAATGGCAAATAATCTACAATATGGAGACAATAGCTTCCATTGCAACTTAACATCTGCAGATTTACACAGCCAACAGAAGGTATGAGTAACACAATATATCGTTTCCTGGATATTAAATGTCTTTTATCACAGTATCAGATTCTGGTTGTATCCCCCAGCTTTGTTTCAAAAAGCAGTTTTCCTTCTTTTCCAGTGTCTGCTTACTGCTGAAGTACAGTTTCAACCAAGGAAACAACCTGAGACACTGACAAAGATCATGTGAGGTCAAGAGTTAGTGGCTCGGCCGGACTTGACATTATAAACCGGCAGGTGTGTTATCTGGGTTTGATCACAGATACCTGCTGCTGAAAGACCTCAGTTTCAGTTCCAACAGCCAACGTGTCCATCAGCAGCCGCGTGCGACACTGAGCCCTTCACGGTTCACTCGTTGTACAATGAGACTGTAGATTTCCCAGACATCACTTACTGCCTTGGCATTAACATTTCATTTGTGCAGATGGAAATTGTTGCCTGCTCCCAAAAACCTTAAGGGAAGATTGTGCATTGTATCCTGTTGTTTCATTTAGGAATCTAAGGGGGAGTTCACCTCCTGCTTTAAACGAGAGCCTGTAGATTTCAGTAGAGCTGAACACTGATGCCTTCAGGCGAGTACAGTGAAACACAGTGGAGCCTTTTCATGATGACCTGAGACCTTGATCTGGATGAAGAGGCCTTTCAGGACCAGGAAAGACATGTAAACATAGGCAGAGGAAAAAGTTAATCGTATTGGAGCTCATGTTGAATCTGCTTTAATCTCTTCCTTCCTCATTTGCTCTTGAATATTTTTCCCTGGTGTTTTGTCAATAATCTTTTTGTTGAGTGAAGACGCAGAAAATCAGGTCTCAGAGAAAAAAGCAAGACTCAAAAAGAGCTCCTGAAAATGTCTGGACCCAAGATTTCCAGATATTTTCTGAAGATTGCATTTTAGATACAAACAATGCAGCAGGAGCTTGACCAAGTCAGACTTGTTTACTACACCAGGAACATTTTTGGAATATACAGACAAGCAGTGGCACCTGGGTAGAGGATGCAGGAGGCCGGACTCACAGCCTCTTCTACACATGGAACCTCCTTTTCATCCTGAGATGTTTGTGTTCTTCCGGTTTCGTGTCCATCATGTGTCCAGAAACATCATCGACTCGCTTCACTCGCTGTGAATTTTGAAAGAAAGTAATTTCCCGAAACAACACAGATCAAAGTAATGGCTGCTTTTAAGAAATGTTGAACCAGTCTGGTCCGGTCGGTGATGACAGACGATGGAGTTTAAAATGTTGTGATCGTATGAGGGAGAGATGTCGATGGTGATTAGGACAGAACTTCTTGTACTTAAAGGGAAAACGGTGCAAGGGATGCTGGGTATTTCTGGATCACAGCATGACAAAACAAACAAGGAAGTCTGTCCCCGGCTGAAATGGCTTTTCTTATCTAACGGCGTCACTAATGGCTGCCAATGGGCCGTCTCTGGCTTTTTACAAGTGGCGGATAATTACACAGCCACATTCTTTACGAGCCTTCCACAATCACGAGTAGAATAACAAGTGATGATCCTGTGAGAGCTTTTAAACCCACGAGTCAATGTAGTCCCTCCATCTCCGTAACATTTCTGCGAATTCTTGTTTTTGTGTCTACCCTATATTCTCCATCCTAATTTCATATATTTATTATTGCAGAAGGGGAACACTTCCACCTCCAAAAAATTTAAAATGTGTCTCTTACACAAGCCAAGTTACAAATCAGATTATGGATCATATCCTTTCTTGAGAGAAGTTGATTCAAACTTCATTTTATGGACCATTCAGGTGTTTTTGTTCTGGTGAATATATTGAAAAAGATTGTGTGATTGTTAGTTTATGTCACAATGTCTGAATGGTTTCTCAAACACCGGTGGGGCGATCCGTGCAATGACAACATAATTATACAAAAATCCCAATCAAGCGTAGGCAATTACAGGACAAGAAAACAAAATGTGACCACTGCTAATTGGCCCAAAGGGGAAAATGAATCATCCACTGAAAACATGTTTACATTAGTAGTTACTTATTCATGTTTGAACAGTATGAGTCTTTATTCTTCATAATTCTGTCTTGTACTCTCTTGTGGCTTTTGGATTTTGTCCCTCCCCCCCGGCTGCGATTAGAGAGGTGAGAAACGCATAAACAAGGGTCCTGCTGTTATCTGGCCCATCGTAATAAAACACAGGCTACTCCCCCTTCCTCTTCCTGTTTGGGGGGCTAATGGGAAAATGAGTCTCTGAGGAGTTGGGGCTGTTTTGTAATTAGAGCAGCCACCTCAGTGCTGCTCGGCCTGTGTGGCTCCGTGTTCGTCTGAACAGGTTGCTTGTGGCGTGCTCTGTTTCCCAGCTGTCTCTGGGTGGACTGGCATGTTCATGTTTTACAGTGTGCAAACAGACACATTGGTGATCGGCCCCTGAGCTGAATGGCTGTAATTCACATGCTTAAAAAAGGTGTTGTTTTCCAGACATCAAGTTTACGGCAACAGGCGCTCGTGTTGTTTTTCAGTGACGCACACACGTGGAAAGAAAACACTGGAGACTGTTTTCGTAATATATTTCAAGGTTTATTCCTGTTCAGTTTTCACCAGTTGTGGCACCATCTGCTTCATTAGTATCTTTAGAAAATTGGGTCCCTTGAGTTTTAATCAAAGCATAGACATTCATGTCAGTCCAGTTTAGAGCTCTTCTTGGAAAAAGCAAGTTTTCTGTTAGAGGCTTTATGATAAATTGAGTAAAACAGAATAAACAAGTTTGTCATAAGGTCATTAATGATTATTTTAGCTGTTGTTTTTCTGTAATGTTTTTCCCTTATTATTGTCTCTTATTGAGTATTTAATATACATTCAAAATCATCTCCTGATTAATGTACACATCTGCTTACATCTCTGAAATTGGCCACTGTAGTTTAGATAATGTCACATTGAGTTACAGTAAAGGTTTAAAAAGCTTAAAAGGAATTGCCGCACAACCTTTTATTTTATTTTTATCAGGTTGGGTCCTTGCCTTCATGTTTCCTTGGTCTTAGTTTTTTGTGTTATCCTTGGCACGGGACAAAAAGAATAAGGAAAATATCTTATCGTCCAAGTGTCTTGTTTTCTCGCCCTGACCATCTTTCATCTGGAGTCTGTCCCGACCCAGGGCGTGGACACGACACCTCTTCCCTGAGAAACCTGTCTAATCCTGGGTGTAGACAGATATTGATTGTTGTGAGGGGCACATGCTATCTTTTTTTAATTTTTCACACACTCAAAGTAAATGCACTGGCTTTAATTTTGTTCAGATTTGATTGTAAATATTATTTCTATGACCCTTCGCACACATTTGCTTGTAGTTAATCTCACCACAGTGTTTTTATTTCCACATTCCACATTATGCCTTTTGCCCTAATTTATTACTACGTCTTTCCTTTTTTTTTAATTCTATGTGAATGCACAGGCTTTGTGTCAGACTCCACTTCTCTACCTCCCATGTCTACGAACACATTCAGCTGTCAGTCAAGTCTCTGCAGTAGACGCCCAGTTTCCTGTGGCAGTGACCTGCGATTTCACCACAGAGTTCATTTCCTAAGACACACACACACTCGCTCCCAATGCTCCCGTTGAATTATCCTGTTTGCAAGTTGCTGCTAAATGAGTCCATTTAATCATTTGTTGTTGGTCTTATTGGTTTTGGTGGTAATTGTTCCAGCCAGTTATAAATACCAGTTGATGGAGGATGAGGAAATATGTGGGACAGGATTGTTTAGCTGCTGAGGTTAAAGTTGGAGTTGCTCTCTGAAGTCGACGGTAACTTTTCATGTGCTCCCAATTCGACTCACACTCTTACAAGCATGGTTTCATTGGTGGCTCATTATACAGCCGATTATTGATTGATTATTAAATGATTATTAATCACCAATGTTCCTTGCTTTCAGAGCTCTTGTTTGACAGTGCTTTAATATTTAGAATAGAATTAAATTATACTAACTCATTAATTAAATTTGCTATACAATCCAAAACCTGATCATTGTACACTTTTTTGTGTCTATTGTGTATCAGTTTATCACAGTGAAACAGACTGAAGTCAGATTGCAGGGACAGTAAATGTCATTAATAGTAAAACAGTTCAATAAGATTAAACAATCACCGCCGTGTGAGTGTGAGAGAGACCCATTTAATCCCACTGTAGGTGTGTGCCCTTGGAGTCAAACTCAGTAGAATAGATTACTGTGTCCTCTGACAAAGGTGTGTGTGTGTGTGTGTGTGTGTGTGTGTGTGTGTGTGTGTGTGTGTGTGTGTGTGTGTGTGTGTGTGTGTGTGTGTGTGTGTGTGTGTGTGTGTGTGTGTGTGTGTGTGTGTGTGTGTGTGTGTGAGATCGGGAGAGCAGAGACGTAGCTTTCCCAAAAACACAGGAAGCTGCAGGGTGGGTTCAGATGTGGTGTTTTGCACCAAATGGCAAAGGATCGTGAGAAAAAAAGTGATTCAGAGAGTGTGTTTGAAGCAATGCATGTATTCTCTCACCACCTAGTGTGTACATGTAAAATAAGTATCTTAGTTTTGTGTTTCTATGCACTTGGATTGATGTATAATAGTATTTTATGTAAATTTGCATGCTGTGTATATTGCACATTGTATTTGTGTTTTGGTGTGTGAGAGAGATACGGTGTGCCTGGGACAATCAGGGTGGAGAGGAAACGGTGACACCCAGAGAGGAGGAGAAGTGGGGGGTTGAGGGAAGGGCAATTGGCTGTGGCCCTCAGAAGGATAGAGAGACGTACACAAAGAGAGAGAGAGAACCTGGGAACGAGAGAGGAGAGCTCAGCTCAGGTTGCACCCAACAAAGAGTTTTGTCAGAGAGCAGGGATGTGAGAGTGAGGACTGAGGAGATGGAGATAGACTGAGGAGCAGGGACAGAGACGAAGAAGGGGACAGATCGAGGAAGAGCAGGTGAACGAGGGGAGATAAACGAGGAGCGGGACAACACTGGAAGGAAGTGAAGAGTGATGAGTGAAAGTTGTAGTAATCTGAGAGGGGGGTGCACGTAAACCGGACACGAAACCTGGCAGTGTCACGTTTCTGTCGAGCAGGTATCCTGATTTTCATGTTGTGCAAAGACTGTGTGTGTTTGCATGTTTGTTTGAGCTAAACCTCCTCTGACCAGGGACATGAATTACACGCACTCGTTTCATGACTTGTTGTTGTTGTTTCTACATTTCTGGCAAACGTTCTTCTGTGTGTTTATCTGAGAGAGAAATGTTGAAAGCACCTAATTTAGAAGTTGTGTTTGCGATGGGAAGAGACTTACTGTGCAGTAAATGAAGAGAAACTTGAACTTTTATCTAAATATCTGTGGAACCGTTGTTTTACTTCTCTCTTTAAACTGTTGACTTTAACAGTGAGGACGTTTTTTCACCATTACAACTGTTTGGACAGTTCATAGTGCTCTGATGGGTTATATGAGGTTTGAGACTTGGTGTAAGTTAAAGGTCAGAGTCGGGTGTATGTTAGGTTTAGAGTAAGAGAGGTAATTCTTCACCTGTGTTTACATGTGTGTTTATGTTTGACGCAACCATGTGAAGCCAGACTCAACTTTTCTAGTGTAAATAAAAACCAGAACAAATTACACTTACATGTTTTTTTCAATATTTTTCTGATTGAATGTGAATCGTATAGAAAGGCACTGTGAGAGTGTCATCACAGTCATGACCCTGTGCAGTGAATGAGCCTGACCTTGCTTTGCCTTGTGTGTCGGCAAACAGTGTATTAACCCATATGAATGTGTGTGTTTGGTGCAGGACAACCTCAGTGTGTTTCTCCGAGGCTGTGAGGAGCTGGGACTGAAAGGCTCCCAGCTGTTCGACCCTGGAGACCTGCAGGACACGTCAACACGCCCCATCGCCAAGTAAGACTTCACTGTGACCTCCCTGTTCAATGACTGTGTGTGAATCTGTGTGCTTCAGCCTTTCAGTTTGATTCCCCTGCACATTTTCAAAGTAGTTTAAGAATGATGAAATTAAACAATGTGAAAAGAAATGTGTCGATCAGTCTCTTTATCCAGATTGCAAAGAAAAGACAAAATTATATTAGACAAAAATTATCAATATACCAATGCAGGCTAGATTTTGATTTGGTAAAAATAAAACATTTTATCATAATAACAATCTTTCCTCAGGCTCTCTTGTTCAGAACATTTCGACTTTATCATATGATCTTTATTAGCAGATGTATTCTGCCCGGTTGTCATGGAGATGTACAGTAGATGATTAAATATAAAAACAATTGTGCTCTTTAATGACCTCTGCTTTAACTTTGTGTTCAAAGTTCACTCTTGACCAAGGAAGCTCCAAAACCGTCCTGAGCTTTTGAGTGTATTTCATGAATGTTTAGGATAAAGGGAGAGTTGTGTTGTTATTAAGTGGTTGTGACTGAGCGCTCATGATGATGATGATCACTTCAGTTGTGTGTTAATAGATGGCTTGTCCGTAACACTGGTTGTGTGTCTCTTTGTGTGTCACACTGTCCGTCATTCTCTGCATCAGACAATAAACCAGTTCAGGGCCAACACAAACAACTAAATGGGAGTAAATGGAAGTTTGTATGAGTGTGTGTCAGCAGAGCAACAACGGCATATCTGTTCTACACAACCAGTCTCTGTCCAAATACAACAAGAAGCTTTAAATCACCCACAGAACCACAGTTGCTTGGTAACAAAGCCATGTGTATGTGTTTTTTTTTTTATATATACTGTATGTTTTAATGTGAATGTGCCGTCCATGTGCCGGCTGTGCATGAACGAGGCGTCATTCACTGGAGGGTTTAGAAAGGTGCTGCTTGAGATGGAGGGTAGAGAGAGGACGGTGCTAATGTTAGCTGCTCTCAAGAGGAGCTGCTCCACTGGCTCCGTTTGGACAAAGACGTGTGTGTGTGTGTGTGTGTGTGTGTGTGTGTGTGTGTGTGTGTGTGTGTGTGTGTGTGTGTGTGTGTGTGTGTGTGTGTGTGTGTGTGTGTGTGTGTGTGTGTGTGTGTGTGTGTGTGTGTGTGTGTGTGTGTGTGTGTGTGTGAGATTGTGTACTTTAATACAGTATTTATAGATCTTTTTATTCTGAGCATGTGTGTAAGTTTACAGTAAAGGTAATAGTCCATGCCTTGTTCATCTTGACACTGTAAATAAGGAAATCATGACGTTTAACTTTTTAAAGCAATAATTTTTTCCCTGACTGGTTTAGAAAAGTTAAACAAATCCAGATTGTGTGTTTTTCGTTTAAATTAAGAAATAGAGGAACTTAACGTAAGCTTTCATCTAGGATTTACCTTCCCACTCTTTTGAGGTAGACGTAATGACAATTCATCACTAATTAAATATATGTAGTTTTTCCCCTTCAACCAATAAATATATAGAACAGATTTCCAATAAAAAGTGACGGACTTAATCTGTGTTATTTTTAATATACTCATTACAAAAGCATGTAAAGATCAATGAGCTGCAGTGGTTCATGTTGTTCGGTGATTTCCACACTCGGAGAAAAAGGTTTCACTCTTCAAAATGTCAGGAATAAGCAATCACAGACCCGAGAGGAAATATCGCTGTCATTGTTTAAGTGGCCCGGTTCTATTTCCAGTTGTTATGTAACATCTGTCGTACAGGATCCTCTTTTCCTGTAGCTCGTGTACCCACGACAGGAAAAAATTTTCGTTGCTGCTTCCCCCCGCGTCGCACTGGACAGGTGTTTACTCCTCTGAGACAGGGAGGCGTAAAGACAAGACAGGTCGTGGAACACTATGAGCTCAGGCCCTGAAATATATCCTGTTCCTCTGCTTGTTGATGGAAACAGACAGAAGTGGAAGGTGGAGGAAAGTGGAGGAGATTTTTCCGTTGAATTTGTAAAAATGGATTTCCCCTCGCAGTTGGGTTGAAATACGTGTGATGGAAAACAGTCCACGAGTACAAACAAGTCTTCAGGATTTATTTAATATTGATAAGTAGTAAGTTGCTATTTGTCTTCTCCATCATAGTTATACACATTGTGATATCCATAGTAATTATTTAACCAGCCCTGACACAGCATGGAGCCCAGTTGAGATATCTTTCTCTTGAATAGATTTAAAAAATACATAAATACAGACCTTTATTATTATCATTTTGATTCAAATTATCATTTAATGATACAACTTTGCTGCAAGCATTTAATTAAAAGAGAACACGGAAAAAGTCAAAAGGGACATTAGGTAGAATACAAATGAGGATAAAAACAAAAGTCTGAAGTTCAGTGTTAATTGTCTCATGAAATCTGAAAGCTTTGATGTGTCATTACACTTTTTGCACATCTTTAAAGTAAATGTTACGTATAGAGATATGGTTTTTAAATAAGAATCGAGTCAAAGCAATACCTATAACTATTGTAGGTTATATCCAAATATGATTGGAATAGCAGTTTTTAGATTGCACACCTTTTGACAACATATAAAGGTTTTGGTTTATCATCGATACTGTTTGTTTCTGTCAGCGTCAGTAACCATGACGTTATTTAAAGTCTTAGGAAAGAAAACACTCGAGCCTGACAGATGTTACTCTGGCCTGGCCCCTGAGTGTGATCTCATATCTGGTGGAATCTGTTGCGTTTGTCCCTCAGGTTTACCTCTGCAAGAGACAAGCTGTCTACCTGTCGCACTGTTTATTCAGTCGGCTGACAAAGAGAGGATGATGAGGAGGAGGAGGAAGGAGAGGACTGACACTACATTCCCTCCAGCTGCTGTCACCTCGCTCCTCACCTCCTCTTCTTACATTCCTTTCTTCCTCCGCTCGCTGCTGTTATGGAAAACCCATGCAACTGCAACTTAGGTTTTACCTGCAGGTTGAGTGAGTTGGGATTTGTGGCCCTTGGGCTCTGGAAACTCCCCCGATGTTTACATTTATATACGTTAACAAGTAATTCAACAATTTAAAGTCAGTTAAAGAGAAAATGAATAGTATTTTTGCCCTTTCTCAGAAGGGATGTAATAAACAAGAAGACAGATTCTTATATTTCAGTGATGATGCTGTCGTTTATGTTTGAGAGCTATTCTATGATTTAACTCAAATGAATAGAGAAGCTTAAATCTACTTCTATAAAGTATGTTGTTTGTTAATACCTGCACGAAGTATAGTGAACTTTATGTCTGTAAAAAATGTTTTACTCTTTCTGGTTTTGGTATATTGGTCTTTTGGTCATAATCCAGAATAAGGATGACCACATTTCTTCACTCTGGTGCATAGACTTGGCCAGAAAGCTTTGGCAGCTCCTTGTTGCCTCTCACTTTAAAAACATTTTAAAACTTTGTGCCTTAGGGTGTGGTGTTTTTCAAACACACTGTGGAATATATGTTACTTTGAAACGTGTGCATCTCGTGTGGCATTCTTCCAACTAATGTCGTCATATCTCTTAATGCATGTTTATGTATTTTCATCTATTCTCTTAAAATGCAAGTTTGCATTTCCACAACACCATGTGTGTTGGGGTCAGTTTAACTGCTTCACTTCCCATTTATAGCTTCAAGCCACACGATCCACATCTTCTCACTTTGGCAGCACGTGTGGCGCTAAGTGGCCTCGGCTGTGGTGTTTGTGCACTGCACCTCCCTGACTTCACTTGGCAGTCAAAGCGACTGACCGCAACTGAGACGCACTGTCGAAAAAAAAAATGAAGAATATTGGTGTAAGAGAGCAGCTGTAACGCGTCCTAACGCTTTTTGAAGCAGAGAAACTACAGCAGATATTCAGATATTCTTCTACTGTATGTTGTCATTGAATCACTGAGCTACTGAGGCTGTGAGTTCTCCCTGTGTGGGCTGAACTCACCGCAGATTCCCACATAGTTTTAATCAGTTTTCTTTTTGCTGCTGTTTTGCATGGATATGTGGGAGTTCAGGCATCTTGGGTGTCTGCTGGTATCTTTATGTAACTCAGTGTCTCTGTCTCGTTCTCCAGGGGAAGTGACTGCAGCCGAAAGCTGAAGAATGTAAGTGACACTTCTGGATTACAGTGGGATAATGTGCTTGTGTTCTAATTGTATGTTTGGAAGGAAACAGTTTTTACAGCCCTGTGTTTCTGTCTGTGCTGCGGTTGTCATCCTTTATTTCAGCTGCCTGTTCCAGCTCCACCACTTCTGTTCATCCCACAGCAGCTCTGTGTTGTTAAATACTTCACGTGGAATTCCATTCATTCTGTCTCGTCTATTCTAGCTTCATCTATGCAGGCTATTCTCCTTTATCTACTGTATCTCAAACATTTCACTTCACCAGCTTTTGAAATAGACTTTATTAAGATGGATTACACATTTTTCTCCCACTATCCAGAGATTAAAAACATTTGATTTCACACATACTTAGATTTTTTGTTTGTTTGGTCCATGTCCCATCTGCAAACATGGAGGAGAAGAGGTTTATGACCACACTCTATGGTCTATCAGTGCTGGTCTTTCCAGTTTTACTTATTCTGCCCTCCCAGTTTTAATGTGTTCCTTCAGGTCTTCTTTCTTTGTCTTTATATTACACACATAACTTTACTAATTATATCAATTAAATAGATAGTAGCTAATTGTAACTCTACCTAATCTGCCCTTAGTCACTTTATTTGTGCCTCAGCTGCTTTTTTTGTTTTATTTGAAATATTTAATCCCCAATACCTACTCATTTCATACCTGCTCTCTTCAACTATTCTTCATCATCCCTCTCCTCTGTTCCTAATAATGCTGCTTTAAGAAGTCCAACACATAACGTTAGCCCTGCCCACTCTGCAGTCAAAGCGTGCCCTCTCTCTCTCTCTCTCTCTCTCTCTGTGATGCTGCTGTGCACGGTTCAAGTTAATGTGTTGAGCTGCAGAGCTGGCAGCGGCTGCTAGCTCATCCAGCTGACAACACACAGGCGCTCTCAGCCACAGCTCAGCCAGAATTTACAAGCAGTAGCAAAACAGACGGCCTGTAAACCTCCAGCAGCCACTGCTGCTACGGTACGCCGCTCCACTGTGGATCTACCCTGCAGACTAAGGCTGGCGACTAGGATTTGATAGCAGCTGTCTCTGCTGCACGTCACATATTGAGAGGTGAAGGAACTGCACCAAGTGGAATTTGCTGATGTGGTAAAAAAAAAAAGGTGTTGTTTAGCAAACAGATGGGACAAAGAGGGTATCGCATGAATGGGTGGAATTTTGCTGGAGTCATGAGATGACAGTTTAGCTGTTGCAGGTGGGAGCAGGAAGGGTTGTGCATTTGTGCATTTTAATAATGGATATATGGACTTTGTACCTAATATGGACAAGAACTGGTCTGTGGATTGTGACAGGTGCTTTTGTGTGTGTGTGTGTGTGTGTGTGTGTGTGTGTTTACACTGTAGATGGTTTTTTTTGTTGATTCATGCCTTTGCATCACTTGTGATCAAGTGTGTTTGCACATGAAACAAAGAGATGACTGTTGTTTTCAGTGGAACCTCTTTGACAGGTCTTTCCACATCTGCCAGAGAAGGACAGCTGCTGATACTCAAGTGGCAAAGCAAGTCTGACACTGTGCATCACGTCACCGTCAGGCCTGTCACTTATATTACAGTCAGTCAGTCTTTCATCCACTGTAGCTCAGTCCAAGTTGCTGTTTGTCTACTGTTGTTTGCAGTAGGTTTAATGTTGCATGTCTGAATCATGTGAGTGCAATCGTGCATGTTTCCCCCCCCCGCTGTGTTTGTGCAGCACAGATCGATATGGATGCGTTTAAAGCACAGTAGTAAGCGACTGAAACACAGTTGGTGCTGACCCACTTCCAATGGGAGCTGGCACGGATGTGGTCATTGTGCTGGTGACAGGGAAACAATCTGCTGCTCTGCGTACCACAGTGTGCAGATGACGACCCACGACCACAGCAAGTGCAGCACTGCTTCAGCACAGCTCCTTTGTATTAGTGGCATTTCGTGCGGAAGCAAGATGTGCAGCTATTTTATATGGAGATGAAGGAAAAACCAGCAGTTTTGATCTATTTTAATAGAGTTCTGGTTTGATTCCAGGTGTGATGTGGACGTGTCCTTGAGCAAGACACTGAAATCTCTCCCAGATGTAGAGTTGCATCCCAGTGAGGCTGACCCTCTGTTAGATGTGTGTCTTCTGATCAGCTGACCGGTGTGTTTGAACGACAGAGGGTGTTTACACTGACGACTGACATGAACACATTAAACCACGCTGAGCTTTCTTATCAAAGCAATCCCCTGTGGAGTGCTGGTTGACATGGACACAGTCAATATGGCTGACATCACTTTGCCAACAGTGCTACAGGTGCAGCTCTCCCAGTTGACACAGCCAATCTGTGCATTCTGCATTTCGGCCATTTGGCTAACTCCACAGGGGGGGTTACATTGAATGCATAAAAACTTTGGTTCCTCCATCACAGTCGGCACCATTTCAAGGCACAAGTAAGACACAGCTCCTGGTTCCACTGGATTATTGTGTTGGAAGGAGATGAAACTGACCTGGTCATTCATGCACTCTGGGCTAAGTGGGGCTACAGGCGAACATAAATCACTTTGGTGCCTGAAGGTTTGATCAACGTTGGTAAAAGGGCCTGCGCCTGTTCTCAGGGTCAGAACAATGACTCAGTCTTGTCATGTTTGTGCAGGACGCCTCGAACTAACATGCAACTTCTTTGAAAGAGGCTGGATTGTAATGGCCAGGAAACCAGCTTGTGTCGGTTTGTAGAAGGAGAAATGAACGGAACAGAGTCGAGGATTGTTGTAGTGTTTGGCCTGAAGCACTTTTATCTTTCTTTAATGTAAAGAGAAAGACAGTTGCATGTTTCAAACTGCACAAACAGTGTTGACCTTCTCGGTTACTTTGTTGTCTTCGGCGTAGAACCCAAAACGCGACCACACAGCCGCTTCTCGGAGGCTTTTTTTGTGGAGGGCCTTGCTAGCTTCCTCCATTTTCCTTGCTAAACATCATAACATTACTGTCTTACCATGTTGATGGGGTCAAGAGGGCATTCAATAGGTCAAGCTGATAGTGAGCGCCCTCTGCTGGATCTCAAGGAAGACTACTTCAGACAGTCTGGAGTGTTTCTGACTTTTCAAACTAAATTCCAACAGGTCGTTATAGTTCGAATATTAACTTTTACACCTAAACAGGCTCAATTTGTGTGTTGTGATGTGTTTGTGCATCCGGGCTGTCACTTTATTTTAAAACATTAATTCAAATATGGGGGTAAAAGTGTGGGTTTTCTTTGCAAACTAAGAATTCTCTAATTTCATCATGATGCCTGACTGCCAGACTCTTTTTTCTGTCCCTTAGGTTTTAATCACCATCTACTGGTTGGGTCGTGCTGCCAACGGCTGTACCTCCTACAACGGGCCCACGCTGGACCTGAAAGAGTTTGAGGGCCTGCTGTCACAGATGCGAAAGGTTTGTCGAGCCACATCTGGTGATGGTCCGAATTACTGAACTGAATTAGTATGTTTAGTGTGATCATGTTGAGCAGCGTATAAACACCCCATGATTATGTTTAATTCATCTTGACCTGTCTCCATCATTTTAACAGACCCAAAAGGACAGATAAGTGAGCCCCCCCACACACGCACACAACTGACCCGCAAGTCTCTCGCCATGATGTCGCCCTCGTGCAATTTATTCCACAAAGTGACGTCCCTGTGCTGTTCTGTAAAATTGAGGAATTACTGCCAACTCAGCACAACCACTTCCCCAGATGTGAACACGTTGCAGCCGAACCAAAACAAAGCCACGTCTCCATGAAACAAAAGGAAAAAATAACAATGAAATTGGATTTGGAAAATCTTAGCAAAGCACATCAGGTGCACACATTCAAGATTGAATCGGTGCTTTTCAGTTCACTTCTAATGCTTATTAACTGGAAACTGGACCTTAAGGTTGTGGAAAAGGAAGAAGCAGGTGAACGCTCAGCTGGAGTTTTACAAAACCTGAAACGTAACATCTTACATTCACCTTACCGGTGCACCCTAACTCTGTGATGTCATGACTTCACTAAAGACATAAATCAAACAGAAATGATGTAGTAGTAAAGCCTTCTTGAAAGCATAATAAAGACTCTGTCGGGGGGGTCTGGGAGTTGCATCACAGATGGTCCCGGGGTCAGGAACAGGAAGTTATTTTGTAGACAGGAAAGGCCTCTCCCCCCCCCTCCCATTAGCTGCACAGACATGTTCCAACTGTAGACAGACAAAGGGAGGGGTCAGCGAGGTGAAGAGAGAGTGATGAAGGGGCGATGAAGGCAGAAGAGAAGATGGGGAAGATGCAGAGGATGATTGCTAAATGGACGTGGGAACCCTGCAGAGTTAGTGTGAGATGTTTGTAGTGGACGTACAACACAAGTTTACAGACTTTTAGTTAATTAAAGGATTATTCAAAGGAAATATTTGGTCATTTTCATTCCTTTTGTGTGCATGCAGTTTACACACCTGTGTATTCTATATAACGTGGATGTGTGTGTGTGTGTACATGTCCAGGAGGCGGAGGAGGCAGAGAGCCCGAAACGCAGCATCCGTGACAGTGGCTACATCGACTGCTGGGACTCCGAGCGCAGCGACTCTCTCTCCCCCCCACGCCACGGCCGCGAGGACTCGTTCGACAGCCTGGACTCCTTCGGCTCACGCTCACGTCAAACCCCGTCGCCAGACGTCCTGGTTGCCCGCGGCAGCAGCGATGGTAGGCGACACTGCACTGGGAATGTGTGATATAGTGGAAAAGACTGCTAGAGGTTGCAGGTTAAATCTGTTGAATAGCCTTTGTCGTGTTAGTCACAGGCATTTATCTTGAGGAAGGGAAGTAATTCGGTACAGGCTGTTTTGTTTGGCTGGATTGTGGTGCACCGATACAGTGTATAGATAAATGGGGTGCATTGTCCTCGTAGAGCTACTGTAGTAAAGCCTGTAGTTCTCCCCCCGGGTGTTTTCACAGGACAACTCCCAGTGTTAGTCAAAGGCTTTTTCAAAAGAGAAACGTGAAAGATCTCAGTGCTATTTTGAAGTCAATATATGGCCATTGTTTCATTTTATTTAATGCAACAGCTATAGGGAAGAAATTCAGAGCAGGCTGTGCTGATTTCATTTGGCTCAAATTCAATGAAGGCTATAGATACGTGCACATGCACTGAATGAGGTAGTTTGTACCTGTGGTGCTGCTGAGGTGAAGCTTGTCTGTATCTGCAGTTTGAAATTCTACATATCAGGGATCCTGTGTCTTGTCACTTTTTGACCTTTGACCTAGATTATGTCATCAGCTCCTTCTATCTGTTGTCAAAAAGCTGAGTTACAATAACAACGTCTGTCACATCTGTTTCTGTTTCAACACATTTCAGTTATGTAATATTCACACAAGGCTCCACCAAGATGACCTATGACTGTCAAGAGACGTAAAAAACACAAGATATTAGATTTGTGTTTTTTACCTTGTGATAATTACCAATTCTGACTCAAATGATGCAATTTGTTGGATGTGACAGGATTTGAATTACAACCATGTGTCCGTTTGTTTTTCCTTCAGATGAAACATTGCTTTATCGCAGATCTGTGTCCTGTGACCGAGATAACAACTCGTCAAGACTTTCAGCTGCAGTTTGAACACTGAGACACCAAATCTGTTTTAAACTACAGTCGTCTCTGCGTCTTTGTGGGTTTATCAGTTTATATGTGACATGTATGTGAGTGAATGGACGCCACAGCCACCAGGCATCTCCAAGCGTGCATGCTCTCATTGCAAGTTGTGACACCTGTCACGGAGGATTTCCTGTCCTGCCATTGACATCCGCACAACAGTGCCTCTGTGCTGAGTGTTTGTGCCGG